>NC_047104.1:34940591-35240591 GCF_902500255.1 Thalassophryne amazonica | reverse complement strand
GGCTCTCACAGACCTGTTAGTTTTTCTTTAACAAGCCCTCCTATTCTGCACTCTTTAACCTGTATTTATTGCACCCGTTTGAACTTGTTACTTGTATTAAAGACACCTGTTCACACACTCAATCAATCACATTCCAACCTATCCACCATGGCCAAGACCAAAGAGCTATCTAAGAACACCAGAGAGAACATTGTAGACCTGCACCAGGCTGGGATGGGCTACAGGACAATAGGCAAGCAGCTTGGTGAGAAAGCAACAACTGTTGGTGTAAATATTAGGAAATGGAAGAACACAAGATGACTGTCAGTCTTCCTCGATCTGGGGCTCTCTGCAAGATTTTGCCTCGTGGGGTAAGGATGATTCTGAGAAAGCCCTAAGCTACACGGGAGGATCTGGGCAATGACCTGAAGAGAGCTGGGACAACAGTTGCAAAGATTACATTAGTAACACACTACTCTGTCATGGTTTAAAATCCTGCAGGTCCCCCATGCTTCCCGACCGTGAAGCATGGGGGGTGGAAAAATCACTTTTCGGGATGCTTTTCTGCAAAGGGGACAGGATGACTGTAACGTATTGAAGGGAGGATGGATGGGGTCCATTGGAAGTACATTTTAAGCATATTTCTCAAAAATAAATTTAAAACCAATTTCAGTGTTTAAGTAATTGTTTTGTAAATGTCACTGGTTGAAGAACTTAGACACAGAGAGAATTTAAAATACAGTAAATCAGCACAGGTCAGAGATAAGTCAGGTGTGCAAAGTATTTGGAGACATTGTTCATGAAGATAAAAGTCATGCTAATTACTTTCTGTGCACTAATTGCGAAGATTTTGTGAGTCGGTCATCATTTTGATGACAAAACACTCCAAAAGCACCATAGGGCCTTCCCTTGTCAGACCTGACAGGGGTCGGATGAAGATGATGATCTTTAATCTATCTCCACCTATGAACAGCAACATTTTCACATTTCTCAATCAAAATGATTTCCACTCTGTTGTTGTCGAACATCTACGTTAATACAACACACCCACATTCATGAACTTTGCTTGGTGACAACACTCAGTGGCCACTTTGCCTTTAGCATTTGATATTGTGTTTGTGGTGGAGCACAAAATTACTTCATAAATTGTTTTCAAAGCTGGTCTTCGACCTCTCGAGCAGGTACCTGAGTGGATAAGGAGCTGCCGATATGTTGATACTGGTTCAAATCCTACTCATGCTGCCTGTCTAATGTACATTGTGTCATTCCACCCAGCTGTAGATGGGTACGGGCATTGGCTGAGGAAGCAACCTGTGTCAGACTGGCATCCCGTTCAGGGGAGTCATAGACTCTCATCCCATTGACATTAAAGGCCCTGTCACACCAGACAAAAATCAGCAGAAATGAAGCTGAATCAGGCCAAAAGTGAAAAAAAGCCAGAGTTCGAGACGCAGTTGGGAGGGACAGACATTCCGACAGCCATGTACGAATGCCGTTCAAATAGAATGTGTGCCGAAGCTGGCTCGAATGAATCGTGCACATTCAGTGTGCAAGAGCACCCGAATCCAGGTCAAATGTGCCCAGAACACAGTATGAGTACCCAGAGTACAGGTTGAATGTGACCAGAACACAGCACAAATCCTCCCAATGCCAGCAGAATGCAGCAGGAATATTCAGAATGCATCCCGAATGCCATACAACAGAGGGCCAAATGCTGTCCGAATAGCACCTGAGCGCCGCTTGGAAGGCGTCCTGAACACTGTACGAATGGACCTTAAAGGTACCCAGAACACCCCTAGAATGTGCGGCGAGTGTGCGGCGAGAACATGTAATGACCCAAAGGGAATGCAACCCGAATAACAGGGCTGCACCCAGATTGTGACACGAATGTCCCGAGTGTACCACGAATAGAGCCATCCTCCCTTCCCCCGATGACATGGCCATGCCACACTTCATCCTGGGTGATGAAGCCTTCAGCATCAGGACCTGCCTGATGAAGCCATCTGGCCACATATACTTCCAGACGGATGAGCGCATCTATATTACCCCATGTCCAGGGTGCAAAATGTGGTGGAGAATACCTTTGGGATCCTGGCCTAGAGATGGCAGGCAGTCCTCACCACCCTGCAGCCAGGCCCCTCCATCGTCCAGGGCATGATTGAGTGTTGTGTGTGCCTGCAAAACCTCATGCGCCAGCAGTACCCTGTGCTCCACGTGGGCATGCTGGATGACGAGGATGAGGCCCACAACATCAGGGAGGTGGTGGTTGAGTGGTTAAGCGCTGTGCTTAAAACCAGAGGATCCTCAGTTCAAATCCAAGCCTGACTGGAAAATCACTAAGGGTCCTTGGGCAAGGTCCTTAATCCCGAGTTGCTCCCGGTGTGTAGTGGGCACCTCGTATGGCAGCAGCCTGACATCAGGGTGAATGTGAGGCAATGATGTGTAAAGCACTTTGAGCGTCAGATGCAGATAGAAAAGCGCTATATAATTGCAGTCCATTTATCGTGCCACTGGCCCGGAGAGACCACGCCCAGCTCGTCGACGTCCAGCACATGGAAGCTGCCTGTTGGGACACCAGGGCCAGGAGGAGCCAGCGTGAAGCCCTTAAGGCATATTTCAACAGCTCGGCTGGTGCCACGCCCTGGCAGGATCATGTAGTGGATGCCTGCCACAGACACCACATGCACCAAAAGCAGCCACACACCCTTCTCCTCCTGCCCCTACCTGTTACCATGGCCACCGCCTGTCTGTCTCCCCTCCACCGCATCTGCCCATTGCCCTCCACACCCACCACAACACACGTGCTGTGACCCCCATGGGGTGACATCGCGGCCACACATGTCCACCACCCGTCAAAGTGGTCCTGGCACCCACCAACAGCTGGATGCACATCATGCACTGGCAACACCTACTGTGGTGGTTGTGGCTTGGAATGACACATGTTGCATATGATGTTGATCCCACCAGTAAAAGGCAATACTCCCTTGTGTGACCTATCATGTGATGTACTGGAGACACCACGTCACAGCCAGCGCAACAGCTGCAGCACACACACTGAATGAGATATGTATACACACACACACACACACACACACACACACACACACACACACACACACACACACACACACACACACACACACACACACACACACACACACACACACACACACACACACACACACACACTGTGGACACAGGGTGACACATAACATAACTGAATACCATCAACAGAGTGGACTGGCCACACCCACCATACACAGACATGCACAAAGGGTAACCCTGATATGTGTAGGATATACTGATGGCACGGCACATGATGTATCATACTGCCACCCAGAATATTGCAGACCCCAGCCACCCCCAGGAGGACAGCTGAATCACATGTAATGGGCATCTGGGCACACAAACATTTACATATGCCACACTGCTGGGTGGGTTCCACTGCATTATGGCACAAATGAGGGTGTGACTGACACATGGGCACAAATAATGTGTGTGGGAGAGGTCCACAATTGCCCATCACCTGGGTTACAATGACATGAATATCTGCACAGGAATGGGGAGGATGAGGTCACTCACATAAATATAATCCACACATTATATAGTGCACAAAAATTTGCATGTGCCTCTGCTTCCCCCTTGATAGCACTCGGGGTCGCAACAGCAGCTTCAAGGTCACCTTGCATGTCCAGCCAGACACAATATTGCCTGCGGGTGGGTCCCCTGACGCAACTCCACATAAGATGGTGGAGTGTGGCAGGGCTCGAGATTTGAACCGGTGACCCTGCGCACTGTAAACATGCGTGCTAACCACTCCGCATGTGACATGGGTATCCATCATCCTGTGCAGACATATGTTCACTGCATCCCACCCACATGTGGTGATCATGTATACCTGTCATGTGTGCCCATGTGTGATGTGTGCGACATTCTGCTGGTATATGGCCGGAGTCACCACCACACCGCCTATGGGGATAGTATGGTAATAGTGAATGTAACCACCACCTGGAAGTCAGCTCTGTTGTACACAATATCTGGCATTTGATATGATATGTTACATTGTTGCCACATTGTGTGTCTGTAGGCTCACCATGTTTGCTGCCAATTGTGTCAGCACAACCCTGCCTGTGTGATCGCTCAGGTGTTGTGTCAGTGTGACAGTGTAATTACAGGATGGGCCAGGATCCACAGATGCATATGACCGCTGGCTGGATATACATTTGTGCACCGTTACTGAGGCATACATGTACAACATACAATGTACATTACATGGGGTGATCACAGATAATCAAATGAATGTGACATATGTACAGACATTGCAAACAACACAACTATTAGTGCTCATGTGCACATGTCCAGAACACCTACCCTCCATATGGTGCCTGCACAGAATGGATGAGGGCGACTAAGCAAGATGGTACAGATACCACACATACACATACCCACCCTACACATGGTGTACGCCCAGAACAACATGTGGACAGCATAAGGCTGACCACAACATGCACATACAAATAGGATAGGCCCCATGATGTGCATGTACCATGGTGATGTAGAACCCCAATGTTCCCCATGTCCATGGTTGGGCTGCCCAGTCAGTGGTCTTCTTGTGGGTGTGCATGTGTGGGCATGGTGTGTGGAGTCCGGTGGTGGTGGTGTGGCCCAGGTCGGGGGGAGCAGCTGTGTGAAGCTGGTGCTGCTTCCCCCATTGATGCCACTGAGGCTGATGAGGTTCCCCTTGCCCTGGGTGTGTGGGGGTGTCAGGGGTGTGTTGGCAGGGTGGGAGGGTGGGCACCCTGTGGCCTGGGGGGTATGTGATGCTGCAGGACCCAGGTGGCTTCTTGGGAGCCCCACACAGTGGTCGGCCATTGGACCTGGGCTGGCCACTGCGATGGATGGGGCTGCCATCCCATGGCAGTGTAGATGTGGCTGGCGGGCCCTGGAATGTGTGCGAAGGCATCGGCCATGGGGTAGGTAGGTGCTGACTGCTGCGGTTGGGTCTGGGTGAGGGCTGGCTAATGCGTCTCATGCTGTTACTGCTGCAGCCGGCAGCTGACCTCAACTTGGAACTGCAGCCACAGGGGGGGTGGCAGGTTGTATATCACCCCTTTAAGCACAAAAAGGACGTGTTCATGGAATACATGAAGGTGGTGATGTACAACCTTCCACCCCTCCACAGCTGGGTCTGGGTGAGGGACGACTGCTGTGCCTCGTACTGATACCGCTGCAGCATGCAGCTGACCTCACCCTGGAACTGTACCTCACCGCCTTCATGTATTCTGGGAACATGTCCTTTTTGCACTTGAAGGGGTGACTTTACAGGGTCAGAGAGCTTCTGCAGCAGCTGGCTTTGCAGTTCCACTATTTGGCTGATTGTGGTCTCAGTGGCATCAGCCAGCGTGGACGTGGACTCTGTAGGGATGTCGGTGTCTGACTGGGCAACTGTGGGTGGATGCTGCTTTGTACTGTCGTTATTGCTGCCCGAGGGTGCGGGTCCAGCTGGTGGGCGGGCCTGCCCTGGCTTTGATCTTGACCTTCATCTACTGGGAGCACATTTGGACTTGGTGTGAGCATATGTGGTCGGCTTTTGCTATATCATCATCATAGATAGGTAGTTAGATAGGTAACATTATTAATCTTTGAGTCGACATTCCAGTTGTCATAGCAACCACGTACCTCAGCTAGATGTGGGCATGAGTTACACAGCTACCTCAACACATTACAGACATTTTGAATGCGAAGGTTCTAACTGTACATATGTGGTTAATATATCGACGTGGGGAGTACACACAACATGTCCACAGCACAAGACTGTAATGAGATACTTATACTGATGGTGGCCCTTCTCTTGGTCTGAAGAACGAGGTGAGGCCTGAGAAACCTGAAGTGGGGCAGGATCCAGCTGCCCCTCGCCGTCATCCCCTGGGATCCTGTGCCTGATGGGGCCAGCTTGAGTTTTCCAAATCTAGTCCTCATATTTGCCTACCACTTCTTAAGTTATCCCGCGCTTTTTGCTCATTACCGGGCCTTCTCCTCCCACTGCACGTCCTTAAGTGCCTTCCTCAAGTAATGTGGTGGTGCCTCTTTTTGAGGATGCACTCCTGCTCTGGGGCCTGCAGCCAGTCCACCATGTCCTGCTCCTGCTCCTTGGTGCACTCAGCCATAACTAGGGATGGGTATTTATAAGATTTTATCGATATCGATGCTATTATCGATTCTGCTTATCGATCCAATTCCTTATTGGTTCCCTTATCAATACCTCTTGTGAATTTTCCGTGTACTAAAAGTAGGCTTTACAGGTTTTCTATGTCAGCAACATTTTATTGAGTCTTAAATAAATATGAAATTGGTCACTGGATCCTTGATCTCTGGACTTAAATAAAATCTTTGCATGGTGGATCCTTGATCTCTGGACATAAATAGAAATCAAAAAAATCTGTAGTTTTTGTCAAAAGCATTTCCTTTCAGACATTAATGGCATAAATACCACTCCATGCCTCTTAGCTGAGCTCAGCTGGCTGCGCTGCACGTCAGCATCAATGTAATTCATCAAGAACGCAGGACATCTCATTTTGGGAGGAAAAAAATTTTAGGTCTATTGTAGTTTATTGTTTGTATTACTACATTTGGAAAGAAGTGTCATCAGCGATTCGCTCTGAAGTTATTAATTCCGGCCAGACTCTAACTTGACTCGGCAGAGCGTGGCGCAGCATTTGGAGCTGTGTGAATGGAACAGAGGACAATTCTCGTTTCTTGCTTGCAACAAGACAAGAGTCCCAGTTAGTGATTTTAAACCACACAAAAGTGACTCATATGAAAATTCAGTAAGGTATATCTTCTATTATACATTCAAATCTAAGGTAGAACTCTACTAGTGTATACTAAAGTTTCAATTTCAATTTATTTTCATTTATATAGCAGCAAATCACAAGAGAGTTGCCTCAGGGTGCTTCACACAAGTAAGGTCTAACCTTATTATCCGCTCGAGCAGCAGTGGTAAGGAAAAACTCCCTCTGAGGAAGGAACCTCAAGCAGACCAGACTCAAAGGGGTGACCCTCTGCTTGGGCTATGCTACAGACATAAATTACAGAACAATTCACAAAACGAATATACAGGAAATGCTGTTGGTGCACAGGACAGGAGGGTCACCAGCACAAATACAACTCCCATCTCTGGATGGAGCTGCACCTTAAACAGAGAGAAAAAACAGAATCAGGCATCAGAAAGACAAGAAATACTGTATAATTTGCCAGCATTAATCAACATGAAAAACAGAAGAAATACTAAGGTGATCGCCAGCCACTAGCCCTAAGCTTCACTAAAAGAATTTAGGTAAAGTTGAGGCTGTGGCAGGCTCCGTTTACTAATAAATGAATTAAAAGAGTAAAAAGTGTAAAGAAAAACTATACCAGTATGCTAGCCATACGAAAGGGAAAATAAGTACGTCTTAAGTCTGGACTTGAAAGTCTCCACAGAATCTGACTGTTTTATTGACGCAGGGAGATCATTCCATAGAACAGGGGCACAATAAGAGAAAGCTCTATGACCTGCAGACTTATTCACCCTAGGGACACAAAGTAGTCCTGCACCCTGCGTACGCAAAGCCCTGGCCGGTACGTAAGGTTTAATTAGGTCAGCTAAATAGGGAGGTGCCACTCCGTGAATATTATAGACTAGTAGCAGGACCTTAAAATCTGATCTCACTGGGATGGGAAGCCAGTGAAGGGATGCCAAAATGGGTGTAATGTGGTCAAACCTTCTGCTTCGTGTCAAAAGTCTGGCTGCAGCATTCTGAACCAACTGGAGAGCCCTAATGCTAGACTGCGGTAAACCAGAAAATAGAACATTGCAGTAGTCCAATCCAGAAGAGATAACACATGGATCAGGGTCTCAGCATCAGCCATAGACAGGATGGGAGGAATCTTCGCTATATTTTGCAGGTGGAAGAAAGCGGTTCTCGTAATATTTCTAATGTGGAAGGCAAAGGACAATGTAAGATCAAAAATTACCCTAAGGTTCCTCATTTTGTCAGTGTGATGTATGACACACGAGCCTAGGCTGAGCATTAACTGTTCAAATTGATGCGATGTCTCACTGGACCAAGAACCATCATTTCAGTCTTATCAGAGGGTAAAAGTAGGAAGTTTCTAGACATCCAACTTCTCACTGATGCAGGCAATCTTCTAAGGATTTTATGTGAACGAGATTACCAGCAGTTATCGGCATGTATAACTGAGTATCATCAGCATAGCAGTAATAGGTAATCCCAAAACGCCATAATATGTGCCCAAGGGGTGCTATATAAAAGGAGAAAAACAGGAGGCGTAAGACGGACCCATGTGGAACCCCACATTTCATGTCACTAAGGTTAGAGGTAGTGTTACTGTACAAAACACAGTGAGAACGACTGGTCAAGTATAACGTCAGCAATGCAAGGGCACTCCCAGTAATCCCAAAATGATTTTCCAGCCTATCAAGTAGAATATGATGATCCACAGTATCAAATGCAGCACTTGAGATCTAACAGCACCAGAACCGTAGTGGTGTCCGAATCCATTGTAAGCAGAAGTTCATTCACCACTTTAGTGAGAGCCGTCTCTGTAGAATGATATTTTCTAAAAGCAGACTGCAGTGGCTCAAAGAGATTATTCTCAGTAAGATAGTCCACGAGCTTCCGTGACACCACTTTTTCCAGAATTTTAGAGCAAAATGATAGATTTGATATCGGCCGATAGTTTTTCAATACGCTAGGGTCAAGATTAGGTTTCTTAAGTAATGGTTTAATTACTGCAGATTTAAAACATTTAGGAACAGATCCAGAGGTTAAAGAAAGATTAAAAATTTCCAGCACAGTCGACCCAGAGTGGGCCACAGGTAGTTCGGCCCTGCCTCAACTTCTCAGGAGTTCTGACAGGAAAAGCACCACAAGGGGCCGAGAACAGCTTGCCATGTGCACAGCAGAATACACATCGCAATCACTCATGCAGGGCCCGCGATAGGAAACATCCAAGACAGCTTGTTATATGCATAGCAGGCAATTAAACATTGGCAATTAAAAAAACAAAAAAAAAAACACAAACAAACAAAAAAACACAGGGGCAGAGACAGGAAACATCAATATGCACACCTCGGTGTGTTAACACCTGCACACAAACACAAAAAATGACTCACTGGATGAACTCAATTTTGATTATGTGCAGGAGTTCCATCTAATAATATACGTAGCCCCAACTTAAAAAAAAAGCACATCCATGCAAGATCATTTAATTTAATTTAGTTGGGACTATGTATATTTATTAGATGGAAACCAGAAAAATCTTGGAAAATTTGAAAAATTTCCATGTTTAACACTGAATAAATTTTCAAGGCAGTTCTTTATCAGAGTTCTTGTATTGTTCTTCTCAAACAGTCACTGTCTTAAAGGAATCCATCCGAGAGCAGGATTTCACAGTGACAGAGGCAGACTTAACTGGCGTTTTAGATCCAGGCGTGCCCCAGCCAGGAGCTGACGAGTCCCCACAGAGATGTGTGGAGCAGAGAGCCAGTACCAGGGTTCAGGTCCATACCGGGGAAGTACTGGAGTGGTTCTGGACACGATGAGAAGACAGTCTGTGTAAATGTAGGAATAGGAACCAAGCTGGTATTCGGTGTCTCAGCACAAAGGCTAGAGAAGGTGAAGCTGTCAGGAATAAATTCTCTGATCTCCATCTGGAGCGTGGATGAAACAAGAAGGCTGGCAAAAGTTGTTAGGCAAGACACAGAGAAAACTGACATGGAAGTCACAGTAGTATCTGGCAAAGGATTAACTAAATCACAGTTCTTAAATAGTCTCTCACGTTATCAATCATAACTCATAACGGGTGTGCACATCAACATAAAGAGCGCCATCTAGTGGACAACAGAAAATACTACAGGGTGAAAACAAAAAGTCATTGCACAAGGCATGGCGGGGCCAGACACAACAGTTCAGTTGCACAATATTGAGACATTCTCAGCACAAAACTGCACAAATCCACAAACAGCTCGAGATTCACACAAAGCAACATTGTCATACCTGCAAATGCACACAGACAGTGATTTACAAATATTCCTTGATTTGTACGCATGTTTTGTGACCCACAAACACAAATTTCTGATTTGTAACTTGTGTGTTCATTTTTAGAAATAAATGTCTATTTTTAAATATATCAGGTTTTTTCCATTTGTTAAAAAAACGCATTTGCAAAACTGAAAATTCTGTTTCTAAAGTGTGATTCAGCATTTGTGGATCACCGCACACATGCATTCATCGTGTTGCTCACTTATGCAATATTGAGACATTCTCAGCGCAAAACTGCAGTTGAGTTTCTCAAATATTGTCACTATTCACACTCCCACTCAGTAGATGGCAGTGTTGTTGGCTACAGTATGCGCTCTACAGTACTTAAGCTCTCGCAGTGAAATAATGGCTGAAGGAGAGCACTGCAGGAGCAGCTATCATTGGCTGTAAGTCCAAATCTGTTTGGACTTTGGAGTCTGTTTGCTGTAGTTACATTGCAATAAGATGGTTTTTTTGGGGGGACTGACTACAAATGTAGGGTGGATTTAAAGGAAAGGGTTGGCTTGACCCATAGGCAGGTGCGACTTGTTTATCCCTTGATGTTCGAGTTGATGATGAAAAAAACCCTGAGAAGTTTAAGGAAAGTCTAATGTTTTTCATTTTCCCCCCTCAGAAATGACGATTTGTGTTTTAAAAGGTTGTGGCAATGGGGACTACAAGCTGAACACATGGAAATCAAATGCATGTGATCTTCAACCAGGAACAAATAATGGATATGGAAGCTGCCATCTCCCCTTTTATGTGACTCAAAGACACATTCATTAAAAATGGTCTTTTCTCACAAAGTTTCGTCTTTTTGGTACATTTCATAGTTACTTGTCATACTGAATGTGATAGGTAGTGGTTTCTAGGCCAAGAGATATTTTGGGGCCCTTTTTCAATGCAACTCTTAATTGCAATGCAACTCTTCAATTAAGTGAAACTTAATTCTCAGAAGTTTTTTTTATTTATATGGGGGGGGGGGGGGTATCTGGATGAAGATTTAGCAGATGACAACCTTGGTCATCCGAACAACCGTCACTGTGATGTGTAATGTTAATATTATTGGAATTGAATATTATAATTGTACATGGGCATTTATACGTAATACAGTTCATAATCATTTGCACTGTAAATTGTGATTTTGTCTGTTTGGTATCTTAACATTTTATTCTATGTCATTAAGACACATGATTACTGAGGTTTGTTATAATACATGAATTATAGTTAAAAACGTCTCAACTACAAATAAATGCTAATTTGAAAATCCAGGCCCACTGAATTAGTAATGTAAGTCAACTTGACTTTGGGGATAAAAACGCCTGCGTGATCATGCTTTTCTTGAAATGCATTGTGGGAATGCAGCTGCGGGCAGGTGAACATGTGCCTCCTTTCCTCCCTTCCTCCATTCTGGACGCAAGTTGGAGGGCATCGTCGACCGCATGTTTCTTCGGAGGTAAAACTTTCACTCGGTGAAATTAATCAATTTCATTAAGTGTGTGTGTGTGTGTGTGTGTGTGTGTGTGTGTGTGTGTGTGGTGTGGTGTGTGGTGTGTGTGTGTGTGTGTGTGTGTGTGTGTGTGTGTGTGTGTGCAAATTCAAATCACAACCAAGCAGGTCAATCAGTTAATAAATCCAAGTCAACTTAACTGAAACAAAAGGTTTATAAAACTGACGATTTCAGATTCAAAACAACTACCTGAATGAGTTAAATTAATTATGAAAGTAAATCACCCAAACTAACACAGGTGTTTACCCCAACAAGGAATATCTAACCTAGATAACAACTTATTTTCTTTCACTTGAATTTTAAGGCAGCCCTTT
Source organism: Thalassophryne amazonica (assembly GCF_902500255.1). Lineage (NCBI taxonomy): Eukaryota > Metazoa > Chordata > Actinopteri > Batrachoidiformes > Batrachoididae > Thalassophryne > Thalassophryne amazonica. The sequence continues at coordinate 35,228,706 of NC_047104.1, read as the reverse complement.
CACTCGTATTTTAAGTTGAAACGACACATTAGATTTTACAGTGGTGGCTGGCAATCCAAGCAAAACAAGTGCAGCAGCCACTGACAACCTTCCCTGTCTTTTTATGAGACACACACAAACTTTGGAAGCTTGTTCATAGAAGGGGTGCAGTCCTGCTTTTAAAAAGCAGCATTCTCCACTGATGAGATGTCTGATATGTCTCAGGACATACACAGTGGCCAGTGATAGATTCCTTTCTCCTCTCCTGAATAAGATAAAAGTATATACTACATAAAGACATGATTGGACTTCATTTGTTGCATCTCAGACAGAAAGGGTGGCCAATATACATAATGTGTAAAAAAAACTGAAACAGGAATACAGATAAAATATGATTGATAATCAAAACTAAAATATTGGCACAGATGAACATAAAGCTTATGAAGTGCTGAGAACACTCCATCTCTCCTACATTTTTTATGCAGTCATCAGTTTTGCACTAGCCAGCAACTTTAACTTAAACTCGACTTGAACTGGTCTAACAGCGCTGTCTGTTTAGAGTTATAAGCGTCTCTTAATCACTTTGAATTACTTCTTCAACTGGAGTGACGACTGTTCTAAGTGTGTCATAAACTTTATTTATATTTATGATAATATCTTGATTTTTGTTTGCGTTGTTTGCGTTGACGACCTTCCTACTGAGTGAGCAGTTTTCTGGGTGATTATCAGCTACAACACATACATGCCAGAAGAAAATAAATAAATAATACAATAACATGCTTGTGGAGGTGGTATGCATTTTCAGAGGCCCGACGTTCATGCCCAGTCATGCAAAATGGCAGATATTTGCCTGAGTTAGACGAGGGCGAATATCTGTCATTGCGGGCTTCGGATTTTCATTGTCTGGAAATGGCGGAATGAAAAGGACTTTTTTTTTCCATCAGAATTTTTTCAGGAAGCTGTTAGAGACTGGCACCCTGGAAACCATTCGAAAAATCTATCTGGCTTTTGGTGAAAATTTTACGGGCTTCACAGAGAATAAGGACTTTACTACAGCTTTAATGAACCCCTTTAAGGACGGTCGGGTGCGCCGCGCTCCGAGCAGCGACGACGAGGCACAAACCACTGGATCATTTCTAAACGATGGCTCTGTGGATACGAGACCGTCATGTGCTCTTTCTCTGGTTATCACAGAGCTGGACATCAGCCATTTCCGTCAGATTTCACTTTTAACAAGAGATTTTGTCATGGAAGCCGTGCATCACGACCGATTCGCTGATGAAGCGAGACGAAGGAACACCTCCGTTTCGGAGTGTTAGTAGGACAAGTTGGGACATGTCCAGCTCTCCACAATTTCGCTTATACTCACTCGACGTGGTAAGCACTGAAGCCGAGATAGGTATTAAAGGCCCCTTTAATAGTCCTTAAAGGTGTCCTTAAGCTGTAGTTAAAGTCCTTATTCTCTGTGAAGCCCGTAAAATTGTCCACCGAAAGCCAGATAAATTTTTCGAATGGTTTCCAGTTGCCAGTCTCTAACAGCTTCTGAAAAATTCTGATGGAAAAAAAAGTCCTTTCATTCCGCCATTTCCAGACAATGAAAAATCTGACGCGGGGGCGGGACCACTCCTTCCCAAGGCGTTGCTCACAGGCGAATGACGTCACCGACAGGCATGGAAAAACTCACGCATGCGCACGAGGGTTCAAGCATGTCTGACATAAAAACATATGAATGAAATCCATATAGTTTTTGAAAAAAAATAAAAAGGGCCGTTACTTTATTGACAGACCTCGTACACTGTCTATAAACAATTGTACGTTCATTAATATGCACTGTCCCTGTCAAATAAACCAATAATAATACAATAACATGCTTTTGGAGGGCGGTATGCATTTTCAGAGGCCCGACGTCCATGTCCAGTCGCCCAAAATGAGAGATACCTGTCATTGCAGGTGACGGCATCGACAGAGGGACTCAGAAAATGCATACCGCACAACAAATGCATGTTATTTGCATTATTATCACTTACTGAGATACACAACACGTAACGCGTACATAAAAAATTGGCTCACTTTAACTTTTATCGTGTCCGTTGGCGCGAGCTGCTCTCCAAATTCGGCAGTGCGTCCTCATCAAGCTGGCCGCTTTGACTGCTGTTCATTGTTGTACTATCCATGAGAAAATCATCCACAATATCCATATTGGGACCAGCACACACTTCTCGCCTTTTTATCTTTTCCTCTGCGGACAGTTCTTGGGCTGCGTGCTATGATGTCATTTGTTTACGCACAGTGGGCGGGTATAGCCAGGTAGCGTCGACGTAAATCTACGGTACCAGCCTAGCAACGCTTCGGTAAAGTGATAATAATGAATGAATAATGTGTTTGTGGATCACAAAACATGTACAAATTGAGGAATATTTGTAAATCACCCTCTGTGCATTAGTGGGTATGACAGTGTTGCTTTGTGTGAATCGCGAGCTGTTTTTTTTTGTGGATTTGTGCAGTTTTGCACTGGGAATGTCTCAATATTGTGTAAATGACTAAAGTGATGAATGTGTATAATTACTAGGGATGCACCGATGCCAATACCAGTATCGGGTATTGGCCCGATCCCGTATCATTTACTCGTACTTGTAATCATAAAATGTCTCTGATACTCCAACCAGATACCCCTTTACAACAGCGTGATGTCAACCTCTCAGTGCTGGATTTTCACGCACATGCTCCAAAATTTCTGGACTATAAACCGCTACTTTTTTCATACGTTTTGAACACTGTGGCTTCTAATTTATGGATTATTACAGGCTTTCATCTAATTTACTCATAAGTCAAATACGTCCATCAATGCTGTCCATTAATTGGCTGAAAGCCACAGTCCATCATGCAGAGCAAATTCACACACAGTAAATGAAAAGTCTTGCCTGTTTGTTTCAGTGGAATTCATCATCATATGAGTTTAAATAAAATAATCCACACAAAGCCTCCTGAGTTTGGAAAACTACTTTAATTCCTCATGTGGTTGAAAAAAAGTTCCTCTGTGAGTTCGGCACTTTGCTCCACAGTTCCTCCGTCAGAACTCAGATCTGGGTTTCAGCGGTGGAGATTGTACATCAGGTTGGTGAGTTTCAGCCCTTGGTGTAGCTGTCCAGGCCGATGGCAGACCAGCTCGGCCCGCAACCGGTGTGTAATCCATTTGCGCAATTTGGGCAAGAAGTTATACTCGGGGAGCTATGACCACTACCTTTGCGCACCCCCCCCCACCCACCCAGGACTAAACCAAACCAACTTTTTTAGGTTCCTTAGATGACCCCGAAACACAATCAGGATGTTCCCAAAAATAAAAACTGGCCTCAAGCCAGTTATCCAAGATGGCCATCAAAATAGGATTTTTTCACTAAAACACCAATGATTTCTGTCATTATTAAGTCTACTGTACGTTCCTACTGTAGCAGGATGAAAGTCCCGGGTCCCAATTGAAAAGACGTTCCCGCTAGCTTGTCTAACGGGGAGTTCCCCTTTGGCTGACCTGGTAGAGGAACGGTCTTTTGGTGCGAGCCGCGTGGGTTCGATCCCCCACCGTCGTCCCAGCCACGAAGGTCCTGCTGCTTCACTACTATGTATTTTATGATAAGGGCGGCCATTGGGACGCCATTTGAATCTTAAACCCATGAATCATTTTAGTTTAGGCACAAATGAGTTTGTTGTGACCTGCAATGGTCTTCCCATTGAATCTCTGTGATATTTAAGTTGTTTATATGTTGTGTAAAGGTGTTATAGTGAAAAAAACCCTCTATTTTCGCAGCCATCCTGGATACCTGGCTTGAGGCCAGTTTTTATTTTTGGGAACATCCTGATTGTGTTTTGGGGTCTTCTAAGGAACCTAAAACAGTTGGTTTAGTTTAGTCCTGGGGGTGGTTGGGTGCAAAGGTAGTCGTCGTAGCTCCCCTAGTATTAAAAGAGTTGCTGCTCCTCGCTAACAGCTTATTTACCACAGACAACAGGCGATTCTGTCTGAAAGCGAGGGAAATTATTCCATGATCCACAAAGAAAAAATAAAATAATGTTAAAATTACTCTGTTTTGCCTCTGCGTATTGCATGGTCGAAGAGTTAGTAAAATTTCAACAGAAATGGAGAGTTTTCACTTGCAAAATGAGCTATCAGTAGCAGGTTAATCTCAGTGCTGAGGAGCTTGCAAACAACGTGCCGTCATGATCATATTACTGTTGTCTCTCGTAGTAAGAGAGTTTGTATTAGTGATTTCCTACAGCAAGTGGACTTCAAACGTTCCAGCAGACAGCCCAAAGCAAGCTACCACCTGGACATTCAGAACTGGGCTGGAAGAGCAGCAGGAGTGAGTCCAGCAGAGAGGGAGAGAGAGGGGTTTTTAATCAGTCATACCTGCGGCCTGGAGGACAGACGCGCGGTTGGTAACAGACTTTAACAAACGGTGGCAGCGGGAGAGAACAAGTCACTTGGAAAAAAGTACTGAATCAGCAATACGATGCAGTTAAAACAGCGTTTGAGAGACATTTTGTCCCGAGGAAGAATGTGATAACAGCCTTCAGAACCAGTGGACTCGTTCATAACAGCACTTTATGCACTGGTGGAAAACTGTGAGTACGGTGCACTTCATGATGACCTCCTAGGCTTGTTGTGGGCCTTAAAGATTCTTCGCTGTCAGAATGAATGCAGCTTGACAAAGATCTTACCCTGGCTAATACTAAGACATGTTCCAAGTGTGGCAAAGCACCAGTCCATTCAGCTGTACAGTGCCCAGCTAAAAATGCAGAATGCCATAACTGTGGAAAATGTGGATACTATGGTCGAGTTTGTAGGTCCAACCCAACAGTGAGTGAGGTCACTGACAGTGCAGATGGACTTTTTCTGGGTGGAGTGGATTCTGGAGAAGAACCATAGCTGGCGGACATAAACGTGACAGGAAACAAAGTGACATTCAAGTTAGATTCCGGTGCGGACGTTACAGCTGTCTCTGAACACACATTTGAAAATCTCAAAACAAAACACGAGCGGCTTGAAAAAACACAAAAGCCACTCTGTGGACCGGGTGGAACTGCACTTACCCTGTTGAGATCTACCACTGAGACTATCACGTATGGCAACAGGAGCACTACTGAGAAGACTGATGTAGTCAGGAACCTGCGTGTGGCATTGCTGAGTAGAACAGCTTCAACTAATCACTCGAGTTGACACTATTGACCAGGACACAGTAAGAAAAGTGTGTGAGTATCCTAAGTTGTGTGATGGACTTGGACTTGTTCATAAACCATATACAATAAAACTGAAGCCTTATGCAAACCCTTTTTCATTGAAAGTGCCAAGGCGCGTGCCCCTCCCGCTCATGGGCAAAGAGGAGCTGGAGAGGATGGAAAAGTTGGGAGTTATTAGTCACGTGGAAGAGCCGACAGACTGGTGGTGTGGCATGGTTGTAGCTCCCAAAAAGGACAAAGAAAAGGTGCGTATCTGTGTGGACATGATGCCTCTAAACAAGTCGGTGTGTTGTGAAAGATACATACTTCCTTGTGTAGACCAAACGCTAGCAGTATTTTTCAAAGCTCAACACAAATATGGGCTTTTGGCAAATACCACTGTCCAAAGAGTTGGCCCTCCTCACCACATTTATTATGCCATTTGGAAGATATCACTTCAACCGATTGCCATTTGGTATTTCCAGTGCGCCCGAGCATTTCCAAAACATGATGGTGACGGAGGTTACAGCTGGCCTCGAGGGAGTCGTCTGCCACATGGATGATATCCTTGTCTGGGGATCCACCGTGGAGCAACATGACGAAAGACTAAATGCTGTTCTGGAAAGAGCAGAGAAAGCAGGTGTTACATTGAACATGTCAAAATATGAGTTTGGCAAACGATAAGTCAAATTCCTCGGGTACATTGTCTCAGCGGAAAGGATGAGCCCTGATCCAGACAAAATTAAAGCTGTTCAGGAGATGAAAGAGCCAAGCAATGTGAGTGAGCTCAGGAGCTTCCTCGGCATGGTGAATCAACTTTGGAAGTTTATTCTGAACCTTTCAGAAAAGGACAAACCATTGAGAGATTTGCTTTTGACTAAAAACATGTGGTACTGGGGGCATGACCAGCAAAAGGCATTTTGCAATCTCAAACAAGAACTGTCCTCTGCTCTTGTACTACAGCTCTATGACCCAAACAAACCACAGAAAATCTCTGCAGATGCCTCATCGTATGGGCTGGGGACAGTCATGCTACAGAAAGTGGGTGAGATGTGGTCACCAGTTGCTTATGCGTCCTGATCATTGACACCTACTGCGCAGTGCTACGCCCAGCTGGAAAAAGAAGTGCTGGCTCTCACCTGAGCCTGTGAGAGGTTCAGTGACTTTATTCTGGGTCTGCATTTTAAACTCGAGACAGACCACAAGCCACTGGTGAGTCTTCTGGGGGGACAAGCTTTGGATGCGTTTCCACCGCGAATACAGAGATTTCGCATGCGAGTAATGAGGTACTCATACACTATAAAGCACATCCCTGGCAAAAGTCTCACCACCGCTGATACACTTTCACGCTTACCGCTCACAAACAGTGTTACTCGCAAAGACACAGATCTGATGGAGGACACTAACATTTATGTTGAGTCTGTGCTAGAAGGCATCCCTACTACCAGTAAATACCTGACAGACCTTCAGGAGCAGCTACAGTCTGACAACGTCTGCTCTCAAGTCATGAAGTACTGCACGGACGGCTGGCCAGACCGTAATTGGCTACGGGGAGTGGAGAAGCACTACTGGCCAAAGAGGGCGGTCTTGAGTGTGCACAATGGACTATTACTGAGAAGTACAAGGTTGGTTATTCCTGCTAACATGAGAAATGCAGTTTTGGACAAGATACATGAGGGTCACCATGGTGTGGCTAAATGTAGAGAGCGCGCCCGTGAGGCAGTGTGGTGGCCAGGATTAAATAACCAGATCAGTGAACTTTTCCTCAGATGCAGACAGTGCATAGAGGAAAGATTAAATGTCAGAGAGCCACTAATGCCCAAAGATCTAAAAGAAAGGCCATGGCAGAAGTTAGGAGCTGACTTGTTCACATTAAAATACAAAAACTATCTGTTGCTAGTGAACTATTTCTCTAAGTATATAGAGATTGCTTAGCTCAGCCCTACTTGTTCAGCCAATGTTATCACACATCTCAAGTCAATATTTGCGTGTCACGGAATACCGGAGATACTGATCACAGACAATGGCCCACAATTTGCTTGTCAGGAAATGAAGGACTTTGCAAATGAATATTGTTTTGAGCATGTGACCAGTAGTCCCAGGTACACCCAAAGCAATGGTGAGGCGGAGAGAGCTGTCCGTACGGTTAAAAGCCTCCTCAAGAAGGCCAGTGATCCATACTGTGCACTGTTGGCCTACAGGACCACTGCGCTGGCTAACAGATACAGCCCAGCACAGCTTCTCATGGAGCGTAGGCTGCACACCTCCTTGCCGACGCTTCCAGAGGCTTTACAGCCATGTGTGCCTGATCTGCAACAAATACATAGTGTGGAAAGGGAAAGGCGGATGAGACAAGCTGAATACACATTTGACCCAATCCAAGGACATCACTCCTACTAAGACTGTTCCCGAGCCTGAAGCACAACAAATGCCAGGCACTGTTCGAACCAGGTCGAACAACAGTGGTAAAAGTGGTGGTGGTACATCTGTGGTAGAGAGGTGAGAAAACCCAAGAGATTGGATCTGTAATGGTTATGTATTAGTGACTCAGAGTTTGTGTTCTAAAATGCAATGTGAGATGTTTTTTTTTTTTTGCATTAAACTATTCTGATACAAAAAAATATATTTGTTTGAAAAAAAAAGAGAGAAACAAAATGTTATTGAATGGCTGTAGTGGTAATAACCTGCCATAGAGTTAGTTGACCAACTGTAATTGAAATCTTATGTTGTGATATGTTAATTGTTAAGACGGTTCAACCTAACTTCGATAAAGGGGATGTGGTGTAATCATAGCACTAGAGGGCAGACCATGTCTGTGTATTAGTTGTAAATTGCAGAGCAAGGGAGATTCACATTGATGTGGCCAGTCAGTAAAGAGGCTCTGTAAAAAAACAAAAAGTAGCAGTCTTCATTTGTAAAAGAACCCAACACAACACAAAGGATAGTTTTTTTCTTTCCTTTTCTTTCCTTCTTAACCTTTTTCTTTCCATAACGTCAGTTTGCCAGTGAGCTGACATGACACCGGTAACAGCAGCAGCATTTGAAGGAATGAGTGAAGTCCCATAAAATGGAATGCATTATTTTTAACTTCAGCTGATGAACCGGCAATGTAGCAGATGTTAATGGTCAGAGTTGGCTGCCCCACAAAAAAGGCACATTAATGAGGAACAAATAAAAAACTCTGCTGTGACACAGAAGATGAGTCTTGTTTCTTGCCCGCACCAAGAGTCCCTGTTAGCGACTTTAATCCGCAAAAAGCTGAGTCATGACTGATATCTTTAAATGGCTTTGATGAAGTTTAACTTGCGGTATGCTACATTTGTTTTACGAGTGAGAGCATCTTACCGATTAAATGTAAATGGAGTTTTCACAACGGGTGACAGTGTTACTTTGTGTTTAGCAGAAAAATGTTGTCAATTGCTTTAGGCCCTAATTTTGTATTTAATCGGCTGTACAGCCAGCGACACATCACCTTGTGGCATATTTACAGGATTAGAATCGATCGAAATACTACAGAAGACAAAGAGAATTTTGCTTCGTTTTCACTTATTTAAAATAATGATGGCATCATATCATGTGACCAATGTCCCAGATGTCTGTGTTCCTCAAAGCTCATCAAAATACACCTTTCCCTATCTTAATGTCTTTAGTAACATAAGCATTTTCATAATTGTTTACATATGGCATCTTGAACAATAATTGCAAAGAACATTTACAGCCGTATCTACGCCAAGGATTAGACCCTAAGACCTTCGCTGTACATGTTGGAACTGAAATCTCTCCTGGCAAAACAAAATGCACCTAAGATGTGATACCAACATACACCAGTAGATGTCCTTCTTGTACCATATGAAACCAGCTTAAACAGCATCAAAAAAAGAGCAAAACAGATTTAGATGTACGACTGTAATAAAATGCACAACTAATGCTGTGGTCTTTGGTTTCCAAGGTAACCACAAACAGAACTTGTGAAGTAAGTATTGCGGTTTTTGGAGTCATTTTTAAAGCACATTGAAACAAAGCCTTTCTGATTTTGTTTTCCCGCACAGCACTTGCAGAGTGGGTGAATATGCAACCTTTATCATGTGTCACCAAAACGAACTGTAGATCCTCACACGTGAAGGAAATTTGGCTTTGGAGGCATGTCCTGGACATGTTCAGTTATGGCTTGACAACACCTTAGTGGAGAAGGAGCTAATCACTGACACACAGAGCTTGATGTTGATGAAGATAATATAAATGTATAACACATGGAATGCTGAGAATCCTTCCCTCTGTCGCACTGATGTGGACTCTCAAATATTAATCAATCAGTTTTATTTATGTAGCGCCAAATCACAACAAACAGTCACCCCAAGGCGCTTTATATTGTAAGGCAAAAGCCATACAATAATTACAGAAAAACCCCAACAGTCAAAACGACTCCCTATGAGCAAGCACTTGGCGACAGTAGGAAGAAAAACTCCCTTTTAACAGGAAGAAACCTCCAACAGAACCAGGCTCAGGGAGGGGCGGTCTTCTGCTGGGACTGGTTGGGGCTGAGGGGGGGCAATGATGTGAGGCAAATATGTTGCTCTAACGCTGAAAACATGTGCTTGAAGACAATTAAGGAACAGTTGCAAGACAGATTTCCAGTAAATACAGTGAGGCAAATAAGTATTTGATCCACTGTTGATTTTGCAGGTTTTCCCACCTACAAAGAATGCAGAGGTCTGTAATTTTTATCGTAGGTACACTTCATCTGTGAGAGACAGAATCTCAAAAAATAAATTCAGAAAATTACATTGTGTGATTTTTAAATAATTCATTTGCATTTTATTGCATGAAATAAGTATTTGATCACGGACCAACCAGCAATAATTCTGGCTCTCACAGACCTGTTAGTTTTTCTTTAACAAGCCCTCCTATTCTGCACTCTTTAACCTGTATTTATTGCACCCGTTTGAACTTGTTACTTGTATTAAAGACACCTGTTCACACACTCAATCAATCACATTCCAACCTATCCACCATGGCCAAGACCAAAGAGCTATCTAAGAACACCAGAGAGAACATTGTAGACCTGCACCAGGCTGGGATGGGCTACAGGACAATAGGCAAGCAGCTTGGTGAGAAAGCAACAACTGTTGGTGTAAATATTAGGAAATGGAAGAAACACAAGATGACTGTCAGTCTTCCTCGATCTGGGGCTCTCTGCAAGATTTTGCCTCGTGGGGTAAGGATGATTCTGAGAAAGCCCTAAGCTACACGGGAGGATCTGGGCAATGACCTGAAGAGAGCTGGGACAACAGTTGCAAAGATTACATTAGTAACACACTACTCTGTCATGGTTTAAAATCCTGCAGGTCCCCCATGCTTCCCGACCGTGAAGCATGGGGGGTGGAAAAATCACTTTTCGGGATGCTTTTCTGCAAAGGGGACAGGATGACTGTAACGTATTGAAGGGAGGATGGATGGGGTCCATTGGAAGTACATTTTAAGCATATTTCTCAAAAATAAATTTAAAACCAATTTCAGTGTTTAAGTAATTGTTTTGTAAAATGTCACTGGTTGAAGAACTTAGACACAGAGAGAATTTAAAATACAGTAAATCAGCACAGGTCAGAGATAAGTCAGGTGTGCAAAGTATTTGGAGACATTGTTCATGAAGATAAAAGTCATGCTAATTACTTTCTGTGCACTAATTGCGAAGATTTTGTGAGTCGGTCATCATTTTGATGACAAAACACTCCAAAAGCACCATAGGGCCTTCCCTTGTCAGACCTGACAGGGGTCGGATGAAGATGATGATCTTTAATCTATCTCCACCTATGAACAGCAACATTTTCACATTTCTCAATCAAAATGATTTCCACTCTGTTGTTGTCGAACATCTACGTTAATACAACACACCCACATTCATGAACTTTGCTTGGTGACAACACTCAGTGGCCACTTTGCCTTTAGCATTTGATATTGTGTTTGTGGTGGAGCACAAAATTACTTCATAAATTTGTTTTCAAAGCTGGTCTTCGACCTCTCGAGCAGGTACCTGAGTGGATAAGGAGCTGCCGATATGTTGATACTGGTTCAAATCCTACTCATGCTGCCTGTCTAATGTACATTGTGTCATTCCACCCAGCTGTAGATGGGTACGGGCATTGGCTGAGGAAGCAACCTGTGTCAGACTGGCATCCCGTTCAGGGGAGTCATAGACTCTCATCCCATTGACATTAAAGGCCCTGTCACACCAGACAAAAATCAGCAGAAATGAAGCTGAATCAGGCCAAAAGTGAAAAAAAGCCAGAGTTCGAGACGCAGTTGGGAGGGACAGACATTCCGACAGCCATGTACGAATGCCGTTCAAATAGAATGTGTGCCGAAGCTGGCTCGAATGAATCGTGCACATTCAGTGTGCAAGAGCACCCGAATCCAGGTCAAATGTGCCCAGAACACAGTATGAGTACCCAGAGTACAGGTTGAATGTGACCAGAACACAGCACAAATCCTCCCAATGCCAGCAGAATGCAGCAGGAATATTCAGAATGCATCCCGAATGCCATACAACAGAGGGCCAAATGCTGTCCGAATAGCACCTGAGCGCCGCTTGGAAGGCGTCCTGAACACTGTACGAATGGACCTTAAAGGTACCCAGAACACCCCTAGAATGTGCGGCGAGTGTGCGGCGAGAACATGTAATGACCCAAAGGGAATGCAACCCGAATAACAGGGCTGCACCCAGATTGTGACACGAATGTCCCGAGTGTACCACGAATAGAGCCATCCTCCCTTCCCCACGATGACATGGCCATGCCACACTTCATCCTGGGTGATGAAGCCTTCAGCATCAGGACCTGCCTGATGAAGCCATCTGGCCACATATACTTCCAGACGGATGAGCGCATCTATATTACCCCATGTCCAGGGTGCAAAATGTGGTGGAGAATACCTTTGGGATCCTGGCCTAGAGATGGCAGGCAGTCCTCACCACCCTGCAGCCAGGCCCCTCCATCGTCCAGGGCATGATTGAGTGTTGTGTGTGCCTGCAAAACCTCATGCGCCAGCAGTACCCTGTGCTCCACGTGGGCATGCTGGATGACGAGGATGAGGCCCACAACATCAGGGAGGTGGTGGTTGAGTGGTTAAGCGCTGTGCTTAAAACCAGAGGATCCTCAGTTCAAATCCAAGCCTGACTGGAAAATCACTAAGGGTCCTTGGGCAAGGTCCTTAATCCCGAGTTGCTCCCGGTGTGTAGTGGGCACCTCGTATGGCAGCAGCCTGACATCAGGGTGAATGTGAGGCAATGATGTGTAAAGCACTTTGAGCGTCAGATGCAGATAGAAAAGCGCTATATAATTGCAGTCCATTTATCGTGCCACTGGCCCGGAGAGACCACGCCCAGCTCGTCGACGTCCAGCACATGGAAGCTGCCTGTTGGGACACCAGGGCCAGGAGGAGCCAGCGTGAAGCCCTTAAGGCATATTTCAACAGCTCGGCTGGTGCCACGCCCTGGCAGGATCATGTAGTGGATGCCTGCCACAGACACCACATGCACCAAAAGCAGCCACACACCCTTCTCCTCCTGCCCCTACCTGTTACCATGGCCACCGCCTGTCTGTCTCCCCTCCACCGCATCTGCCCATTGCCCTCCACACCCACCACAACACACGTGCTGTGACCCCCACATGGGGTGACATCGCGGCCACACATGTCCACCACCCCGTCAAAGTGGTCCTGGCACCCACCAACAGCTGGATGCACATCATGCACTGGCAACACCTACTGTGGTGGTTGTGGCTTGGAATGACACATGTTGCATATGATGTTGATCCCACCAGTAAAAGGCAATACTCCCTTGTGTGACCTATCATGTGATGTACTGGAGACACCACGTCACAGCCAGCGCAACAGCTGCAGCACACACACTGAATGAGATATGTATACACACACACACACACACACACACACACACACACACACACACACACACACACACACACACACACACACACACACACACACACACACACACACACACACACACACACACACACACACACCTGTGGACACAGGGTGACACATAACATAACTGAATACCATCAACAGAGTGGACTGGCCACACCCACCATACACAGACATGCACAAAGGGTAACCCTGATATGTGTAGGATATACTGATGGCACGGCACATGATGTATCATACTGCCACCCAGAATATTGCAGACCCCAGCCACCCCCAGGAGGACAGCTGAATCACATGTAATGGGCATCTGGGCACACAAACATTTACATATGCCACACTGCTGGGTGGGTTCCACTGCATTATGGCACAAATGAGGGTGTGACTGACACATGGGCACAAATAATGTGTGTGGGAGAGGTCCACAATTGCCCATCACCTGGGTTACAATGACATGAATATCTGCACAGGAATGGGGAGGATGAGGTCACTCACATAAATATAATCCACACATTATATAGTGCACAAAAATTTGCATGTGCCTCTGCTTCCCCCTTGATAGCACTCGGGGTCGCAACAGCAGCTTCAAGGTCACCTTGCATGTCCAGCCAGACACAATATTGCCTGCGGGTGGGTCCCCTGACGCAACTCCACATAAGATGGTGGAGTGTGGCAGGGCTCGAGATTTGAACCGGTGACCCTGCGCACTGTAAACATGCGTGCTAACCACTCCGCATGTGACATGGGTATCCATCATCCTGTGCAGACATATGTTCACTGCATCCCACCCACATGTGGTGATCATGTATACCTGTCATGTGTGCCCATGTGTTGATGTGTGCGACATTCTGCTGGTATATGGCCGGAGTCACCACCACACCGCCTATGGGGATAGTATGGTAATAGTGAATGTAACCACCACCTGGAAGTCAGCTCTGTTGTACACAATATCTGGCATTTGATATGATATGTTACATTGTTGCCACATTGTGTGTCTGTAGGCTCACCATGTTTGCTGCCAATTGTGTCAGCACAACCCTGCCTGTGTGATCGCTCAGGTGTTGTGTCAGTGTGACAGTGTAATTACAGGATGGGCCAGGATCCACAGATGCATATGACCGCTGGCTGGATATACATTTGTGCACCGTTACTGAGGCATACATGTACAACATACAATGTACATTACATGGGGTGATCACAGATAATCAAATGAATGTGACATATGTACAGACATTGCAAACAACACAACTATTAGTGCTCATGTGCACATGTCCAGAACACCTACCCTCCATATGGTGCCTGCACAGAATGGATGAGGGCGACTAAGCAAGATGGTACAGATACCAACACATACACATACCCACCCTACACATGGTGTACGCCCAGAACAACATGTGGACAGCATAAGGCTGACCACAACATGCACATACAAATAGGATAGGCCCCATGATGTGCATGTACCATGGTGATGTAGAACCCCAATGTTCCCCATGTCCATGGTTGGGCTGCCCAGTCAGTGGTCTTCTTGTGGGGTGTGCATGTGTGGGCATGGTGTGTGGAGTCCGGTGGTGGTGGTGTGGCCCAGGTCGGGGGGAGCAGCTGTGTGAAGCTGGTGCTGCTTCCCCCATTGATGCCACTGAGGCTGATGAGGTTCCCCTTGCCCTGGGTGTGTGGGGGTGTCAGGGGTGTGTTGGGAGGGTGGGGCACCCTGTGGCCTGGGGGGTATGTGATGCTGCAGGACCCAGGTGGCTTCTTGGGAGCCCCACACAGTGGTCGGCCATTGGACCTGGGCTGGCCACTGCGATGGATGGGGCTGCCATCCCATGGCAGTGTAGATGTGGCTGGCGGGCCCTGGAATGTGTGCGAAGGCATCGGCCATGGGGTAGGTAGGTGCTGACTGCTGCGGTTGGGTCTGGGTGAGGGCTGGCTAATGCGTCTCATGCTGTTACTGCTGCAGCCGGCAGCTGACCTCAACTTGGAACTGCAGCCACAGGGGGGGTGGCAGGTTGTATATCACCCCTTTAAGCACAAAAAGGACGTGTTCATGGAATACATGAAGGTGGTGATGTACAACCTTCCACCCCTCCACAGCTGGGTCTGGGTGAGGGACGACTGCTGTGCCTCGTACTGATACCGCTGCAGCATGCAGCTGACCTCACCCTGGAACTGTACCTCACCGCCTTCATGTATTCTGGGAACATGTCCTTTTTGCACTTGAAGGGGTGACTTTACAGGGTCAGAGAGCTTCTGCAGCAGCTGGCTTTGCAGTTCCACTATTTGGCTGATTGTGGTCTCAGTGGCATCAGCCAGCGTGGACGTGGACTCTGTAGGGATGTCGGTGTCTGACTGGGCAACTGTGGGTGGATGCTGCTTTGTACTGTCGTTATTGCTGCCCGAGGGTGCGGGTCCAGCTGTGGTGGGCGGGCCTGCCCTGGCTTTGATCTTGACCTTCATCTACTGGGAGCACATTTGGACTTGGTGTGAGCATATGTGGTCGGCTTTTGCTATATCATCATCATAGATAGGTAGTTAGATAGGTAACATTATTAATCTTTGAGTCGACATTCCAGTTGTCATAGCAACCACGTACCTCAGCTAGATGTGGGCATGAGTTACACAGCTACCTCAACACATTACAGACATTTTGAATGCGAAGGTTCTAACTGTACATATGTGGTTAATATATCGACGTGGGGAGTACACACAACATGTCCACAGCACAAGACTGTAATGAGATACTTATACTGATGGTGGCCCTTCTCTTGGTCTGAAGAACGAGGTGAGGCCTGAGAAACCTGAAGTGGGGCAGGATCCAGCTGCCCCTCGCCGTCATCCCCTGGGATCCTGTGCCTGATGGGGCCAGCTTGAGTTTTCCAAATCTAGTCCTCATATTTGCCTACCACTTCTTAAGTTATCCCGCGCTTTTTGCTCATTACCGGGCCTTCTCCTCCCACTGCACGTCCTTAAGTGCCTTCCTCAAGTAATGTGGTGGTGCCTCTTTTTGAGGATGCACTCCTGCTCTGGGGCCTGCAGCCAGTCCACCATGTCCTGCTCCTGCTCCTTGGTGCACTCAGCCATAACTAGGGATGGGTATTTATAAGATTTTATCGATATCGATGCTATTATCGATTCTGCTTATCGATCCAATTCCTTATTGGTTCCCTTATCAATACCTCTTGTGAATTTTCCGTGTACTAAAAGTAGGCTTTACAGGTTTTCTATGTCAGCAACATTTTATTGAGTCTTAAATAAATATGAAATTGGTCACTGGATCCTTGATCTCTGGACTTAAATAAAATCTTTGCATGGTGGATCCTTGATCTCTGGACATAAATAGAAATCAAAAAAATCTGTAGTTTTTGTCAAAAGCATTTCCTTTCAGACATTAATGGCATAAATACCACTCCATGCCTCTTAGCTGAGCTCAGCTGGCTGCGCTGCACGTCAGCATCAATGTAATTCATCAAGAACGCAGGACATCTCATTTTGGGAGGAAAAAAATTTTAGGTCTATTGTAGTTTATTGTTTGTATTACTACATTTGGAAAGAAGTGTCATCAGCGATTCGCTCTGAAGTTATTAATTCCGGCCAGACTCTAACTTGACTCGGCAGAGCGTGGCGCAGCATTTGGAGCTGTGTGAATGGAACAGAGGACAATTCTCGTTTCTTGCTTGCAACAAGACAAGAGTCCCAGTTAGTGATTTTAAACCACACAAAAGTGACTCATATGAAAATTCAGTAAGGTATATCTTCTATTATACATTCAAAATCTAAGGTAGAACTCTACTAGTGTATACTAAAGTTTCAATTTCAATTTATTTTCATTTATATAGCAGCAAATCACAAGAGAGTTGCCTCAGGGTGCTTCACACAAGTAAGGTCTAACCTTATTATCCGCTCGAGCAGCAGTGGTAAGGAAAAACTCCCTCTGAGGAAGGAACCTCAAGCAGACCAGACTCAAAGGGGTGACCCTCTGCTTGGGCTATGCTACAGACATAAATTACAGAACAATTCACAAAACGAATATACAGGAAATGCTGTTGGTGCACAGGACAGGAGGGTCACCAGCACAAATACAACTCCCATCTCTGGATGGAGCTGCACCTTAAACAGAGAGAAAAAACAGAATCAGGCATCAGAAAGACAAGAAATACTGTATAATTTGCCAGCATTAATCAACATGAAAAACAGAAGAAATACTAAGGTGATCGCCAGCCACTAGCCCTAAGCTTCACTAAAAGAATTTAGGTAAAGTTGAGGCTGTGGCAGGCTCCGTTTACTAATAAAATGAATTAAAAGAGTAAAAAGTGTAAAGAAAAACTATACCAGTATGCTAGCCATACGAAAGGGAAAATAAGTACGTCTTAAGTCTGGACTTGAAAGTCTCCACAGAATCTGACTGTTTTATTGACGCAGGGAGATCATTCCATAGAACAGGGGCACAATAAGAGAAAGCTCTATGACCTGCAGACTTATTCACCCTAGGGACACAAAGTAGTCCTGCACCCTGCGTACGCAAAGCCCTGGCCGGTACGTAAGGTTTAATTAGGTCAGCTAAATAGGGAGGTGCCACTCCGTGAATATTATAGACTAGTAGCAGGACCTTAAAATCTGATCTCACTGGGATGGGAAGCCAGTGAAGGGATGCCAAAATGGGTGTAATGTGGTCAAACCTTCTGCTTCGTGTCAAAAGTCTGGCTGCAGCATTCTGAACCAACTGGAGAGCCCTAATGCTAGACTGCGGTAAACCAGAAAATAGAACATTGCAGTAGTCCAATCCAGAAGAGATAAACACATGGATCAGGGTCTCAGCATCAGCCATAGACAGGATGGGAGGAATCTTCGCTATATTTTGCAGGTGGAAGAAAGCGGTTCTCGTAATATTTCTAATGTGGAAGGCAAAGGACAATGTAAGATCAAAAATTACCCTAAGGTTCCTCATTTTGTCAGTGTGATGTATGACACACGAGCCTAGGCTGAGCATTAACTGTTCAAATTGATGCGATGTCTCACTGGACCAAGAACCATCATTTCAGTCTTATCAGAGGGTAAAAGTAGGAAGTTTCTAGACATCCAACTTCTCACTGATGCAAGGCAATCTTCTAAGGATTTTATGTGAACGAGATTACCAGCAGTTATCGGCATGTATAACTGAGTATCATCAGCATAGCAGTAATAGGTAATCCCAAAACGCCATAATATGTGCCCAAGGGGTGCTATATAAAAGGAGAAAAACAGGAGGCGTAAGACGGACCCATGTGGAACCCCACATTTCATGTCACTAAGGTTAGAGGTAGTGTTACTGTACAAAACACAGTGAGAACGACTGGTCAAGTATAACGTCAGCAATGCAAGGGCACTCCCAGTAATCCCAAAATGATTTTCCAGCCTATCAAGTAGAATATGATGATCCACAGTATCAAATGCAGCACTTGAGATCTAACAGCACCAGAACCGTAGTGGTGTCCGAATCCATTGTAAGCAGAAGTTCATTCACCACTTTAGTGAGAGCCGTCTCTGTAGAATGATATTTTCTAAAAGCAGACTGCAGTGGCTCAAAGAGATTATTCTCAGTAAGATAGTCCACGAGCTTCCGTGACACCACTTTTTCCAGAATTTTAGAGCAAAATGATAGATTTGATATCGGCCGATAGTTTTTCAATACGCTAGGGTCAAGATTAGGTTTCTTAAGTAATGGTTTAATTACTGCAGATTTAAAACATTTAGGAACAGATCCAGAGGTTAAAGAAAGATTAAAAATTTCCAGCACAGTCGACCCAAGAGTGGGCCACAGGTCCTTAAACAGTTTTGCTGGTATAGGATCAAATAAACAGGTTGTGCTTTTTGTTGACGTTACGAGTTTCGTCAGCATGCCTAGTGAGATACTATCAAATTCTATAAATCTAGGTAATACCTCAGTAATGGCCCCCACCTCAATAGCAGGGTGTAGTGGCTGGGTTAAGGCATGCTGGGATATGTTTAACCTATTGTCTTCTATTTTCTTCTCAAAGTAATCCAGGACATCTTGTACTGTAAAAGGAGGCCGAACTACAGGTGGTTGTCCATGAATAAGTGTTGCCGCCGTGTCGAACAAGAACTTTGTTATGCTTGTTTTTGTAAAATATATATAAATATCTAAAAAAAAGAAGAAGAGTAGAGCCACTTAGGTGCCTGGTCTTGAGAACCAGGGATGGTAGGTTGAAAAGCTTTTTTATCCATGGGAAGTCTCCCTACCCACCTAAGCGGCTCAAGAATATGGACAGCATGTATATAAGACATTGACATCTTTAAATGGCTTTGAGAGTTGAAAAGATATGATTCACTGATTTTAAATCGATTCTCAATTACCACAGATCGATTCATACATCCAACGATCTATATATATATATATATATATATATATATATATATATATATATATATATATATATATATATATATATATATATATATATATATATATAAACACACACACTTTTCGCCGCGTGCCTGAAAAAAATGATGCTGCAGTTGGTCCATTACGCTGTTTCCGAGGGTGTGAAAATGATAATTTCTCTACATTAATTAGAGAGATGACCTGCTATTTCTGATCAAATTTATAACCCTCTGAAACACTATTGCCTGCATTTTGAGGGACAAATTTTGTGACGTAAAGCCATAGTTGTTTTTTTAATCTTTGTTACAGCCTTACTTTAAAGCCAAAAGAAACAAGACATCAGGCCAAAACACGGAAGCGTGTAGAAATGTACATGTCAGGAGCAATGAACCAGGTGTAGAGACCTCTGGCACCCCCTTTTGGCTGCCCTGGATGCGTTCAGTAATTCTGCTCAACAGCATGTTTTTAAAATAAAAATACTAGTCTATCATTCTTGGAGGGGAATTGCTCCATGCCATCAGTCTTTTAGCCATCATTATTAACTCTCAATACTCTATTAATTTGCTGTCAAATGTCAATATAATACTAGTATTAATATGTTGCATAACTAGACAATCAGTTAACCGCTCAAAAATGGTTTTTAATAACTCTAACCCAAATCAATATTGGATCGAATCAAATTGAAATAATTGATTCTGAATCTTAAGAAATCGAATCAATTCTTGAAATTTGAATCGATACCCAGCCCTAATAAGTACAGGCACCAATGGGATTCAGGGCCTATATAGGACTTACAGAACTACTTCTCCTTAAAAAGTTTTAATTGGCACTGCTTCTCTGATTGCCTCAGAACAGCTTGTGCCTGGCTGCATTTGGTACCCGGTCCTCTCAAACAGGCACAATAATTGGCAAAAGTCAAGAAAAGTCTTTTTTCAGAGATGAGTGGAGTCTCAGCCACCTCAACCTTCCCTGAATCTGGCTCTGGAAGGCTCAGGGAAGATGCAATTCATGCTGCATCCCCAAGACCTGATATCTTAGGGTGAATTCTTTCTATGCTCAGCATGAAAATTGGATGCTGATGTGCATAAACTCAGCTGAATATGAGGTGACCTGGCATGGGTTTAAATGAGATTTCCTCAGTTGTATGGATCTGTGCGGCACAGTGACCAAACTGTATTGCTGCCCAGGAAAACCCGACAAAGTGTCGGCAATGTATAATTGTTGGTAAAGCTTCTGTGTACACACTCGCATTTCTGTTGCAAAACTTTGTTGGCATGGCCATTGTTGACTTTGGTAACATTAGGAAAATAAATGCAAATGCATACAGACATTGTATGCATCCACAACATCCATTATAGCACCGTGTACCATTTGAGAGTACAGTGTGACTGGAATATCAAGGAACTGACATGTGTATGCATTGTATTTCCCTGCAGGAAGTATCACCAGTATGGTCAGATCGATAGATAGATAGAAGCTTAGTTTGTCATTGTGCACATACAATGAGATTAGGGTGCCACTCCGCAACTGAGTTTGACAATAAGAAAAGATACACAAAGCCATCACATATGACTCGTAAATAACTTACTTAGCAGACCAAGTGAAAAATGTGAGTATATAAATAAGTGAAGACATGTAAAAGCTATTTAAACAAATAACTATACATTCTAGATAAAGCACAGAGAAAATTAGATTGCACATATTTGTATGAGTATAGCCCATAGGATTTCAGTTATTGCACATGTTGGTCAGAGTTACTGCACACAGACTGCTGCACCATTCAATTTCACTGTGGCTGTTCACACATCACCTCATGCATCACAGACAGAGTCCTATTTTCAGTGCAATACTTCCTTTGTGAGACAGCTCTGCTCCAAGGTAAAATTGGGTGGTGTGAGAGGGTACAGAACGAACCTGGAGAAAAATGCAAAGTGCAACAAAAGATGAATAAAATAGAGAGGGAGTGACCTTGCACTGTCTGAGGAGATGATGCGCAGCTGTGATACTGTGCAAGCTGCTCGTATATCATAAGCAATCATTCGCTTTTTCAGATTTTATTAAGCTTCGTTAGCAGATGGGGATTTTCAACCAGTGCCATTTCTAGCTTTGTGGGGCCCTATACAAGATGCTGTTTGGGGGCCCCTAGTTTGCCAAACTATGATGGAGAGATTCCTAATCCATTCATTATGATCCACAAATACATCACAATCTATTACATTACACGAGCAAAATAGCCAACTGTCTGTCTCATGCCTGCATGAGACAGACAGCACAGCACTTCACTTTTTCCACATTTTGTTTTGTTACAGCCTTATTCCAAAATTGTGTAAATATTTTTTTCCCTCAAAATTCTACTCACCACACCACAAAATTTTTTTTTTTTTTTTGCAATTTTATTAAAAGTAAAAAACTAAGAAATCTCATGTACATAAATATTCACATGCTTTGCTCCATAGTTTGTTGATGCTTTTGGCAACAATTACAGCATCAAGTCTTCTTGAATATGATGCCACAAGCTTGGTGCACCTATCTTTTGGCAGTTTTGTCCATACCTTTTTGCAGCACCTCTCGAGCTCCATCAGATTGGATGGGGAGCGTCAATGCACAACCATTTTAAGATGTTCAATCAGATTCATGTCTGGGCTCTGGCTGGGTCACTCAAGGACATTCACAGAGTTGTCCTGAAGCCAGACCCTCTCCAAGTTGTATTTTGGTTTCTTATTTTTGTTTTAATCATCCTCAGTTTCTCACATCATTTAAACACATCTGTCTGGAAGTTGCAAAGTACATCACAAAGATACTGCAGGAAGAAAAAACAAATATTTGGAAGCTTATAAATGGTAAATGAACTGTATTTATATAACGCTTTTCCATCTGCATCAGATGCTCAAAGCACTTTACACACTAATGCCTCACATTCACCCTGATGTCAAGCTGCTGCCACACAAGGCACCCACTACACACTGGGAGAAACTAGGGGATTAAGGACCATTCCCAAGGGCCCTTAGTGATTTTCCAGTCAGGCTGGGATTTGAACTGAGGATCCTCTGGTCTCAAGCCTAATGTTTAACCACTAGACCATCACCCCCCCTAAGCAGATACATCTGAATGAGGTATTGTAAGCATATTATTAAGAAAAACCATTCTTGAATATTTACATATGTACTCCAGAATTTTACACAAGTTGCCCATAAGGGTAAAGGACACAATTGTAAGTTGATTTTTGGATGTCAGCCCGTCTTATTTTCACCAAAAGTTATCTTCTCAAAAGAAGAAACAGTCGAGACATTACCGCACATTTCAGCAGCTTTTGTCGCCATCTAGCAGGTGATGAGAGCATTTCAGCAAAAAAGACATTAAGGGGCCCTTCACACATAACACAAAATTGGGTGAAAGAAGCAGAAACCGGCCGAAAATCCATGAACAAAAAACAAAATGGCAAACCGCGAAACATTCCACCTGCTGTCTGGAAGGACACATGGTCGGACAGGCGTGCGTGATACCGCAGAGATGGTTTTGTGCACGCTTGTGACTGCGTGCACAACACAATGTGAGCACATGGAAAGTCTTGCACACAGCAGCGGAGCAAAAAATAAAAAACACCACAATTTATAATACTTAATTCCTGTTATAAAGAGTGGACTTAGCCTCTGCCTCGACATACACCAGGAAGTAATGAAATAACGTGGATTACTGTTCTCCCTTTAATGTTTTTACATGAATTTTCTGATGCACTCATCTCATGAAGACATCAGCCGGGCTCTTGTCTCATGACGTGCTGGCTCCCGTCTCATGAAGAGCTGGCTCTCCCTTTGTGAACACATCAGCCGGCATGGCATGCCCAGTGTGCAGTGATCCGCTGGTGACCGTGTTGCAAATGTGATATGTGCTTTAATTATTACAATGTGGGGAAATCCAGCAGATACCTCGCAGTGATTTTCTGCATGGCACGATATTCACCAGCATTGTGGTGCACTGACGCGGTGGTCAGCTGAAGCAATATGTGTTTTAATTTATTTCCATGTGAGGACAGCATGCTGACGTCCGCGCCTTGCGGTGAAGGTATGCGAGGTCATATTCTACAAGCCACTACAGGTGTCCTCCAGCTGTGACTTGTGAGCGCAGATATCTTAACAGCTGCAGGTTGTAGGGACATACCCACCTTTGTCTGCGGACCTCATCAGCTCACAATATAAAGGCGCTCACTCTATGTTCCTTTGTGCTGTGATTTTTATTTTATGTATTCAACATTCAAGATTCAAAGCTTTTATTGTCATATGCACAGTAAAGAAACATGTTTCCCTGTGCAATGAAATTCTTACTTTGCTGCCCACAATGGATGCCCAAATATATATAGATAACTAAGTATAAAATATCTAAATATAAGTGGGGGGAAAAATGAAATAACATAAAATAAGCATGCTGGTAAGAACAATAGAATATAACAAGCAATGTAATAAAAATGTAATAATGTAATAAAAAGAAATATACACTGTGAGAAGGGAAATATAAAATATGCGTGTAATGGCCTACATGATATGTACATGATAGTGCATCAGTGTGCAACCTTCACTGTTTTGTGCAACATTCAGCAGTAAATGGTTTTGTGCAATTTAGTGCAATTGAGCCAATGGATTCAAGTTAACAGGTATTGTAGTGTAGTACGTAATATAGTAAAGTGTCCAATAAAAGATAAAGTGACCAGTGATGGGGGACTCTGTCCTTGGGGGGGGGGGGGTTTAGCTGTTTAACAGTCTAATGGCTGTGGGAAAGAAGAAGTTTTTGAACCTGGTGGTTCTGCATCTCACAGTCCTGAACCTGCGGCCTCAGGGGAGGAGTGTGAATAGTCCATGTTGGGGGTGAGTGGGGTCTTTGATGATGGAGACAGCTCTCCTGTGGACTCTGCGGTGGTAGATGCTCTGCAGAGAGGGGTGTGGGGTCCTGGTGATCTTAGACGCAGTCCTTATCACTCTCTGCAGGCGTTTGCGGTCCCACACAGTAGAGCTGCCGTACCACACAGTGATGCAGGTGGTCAGGACTGACTCAATGATGCAGCTGTAGAAGTTGCTGAGGATCTTGGGTGCCATCCCAAATTTCCTCAGCCTCCTCAGGAAATACAGGCGCTGCTGAGCCTTCTTCACCACCTGTGTGGTGTTGAATGTCCAGGTGAGGTCATCGCTGATGTGGACCCCCACGTACTTGAAGTTCCTCACCTTCTCCACCTCAAGACCTTGGATGAACAGTGGCTAGTGAGGCCTCCTCTCCTTCCTCATGTCCACTATCATCTCCTTGGTCTTGTCTGTGTTGAGGGTGAGGTTGTTGTCTCCACATCATGTCACCAGACTGTCCACCTCCCTTCTGTAGGCCGCCTCGTCTCCGCCAGTGATGCGTCCTATCACGGTGGTGTCGTTGGCAAACTTGATGATGGTGTTGTTGGGGTGGGAAGCGACACAGTCATGGGTGAACAGGGTGTAGAGGATGGGGCTCAGGACACAGCCCTGTGGGGTCCCCATGTTGGTAGTGATGGTGGCTGATGTCCTTCTCCCGATCCTGACAGACTGTGGCCTGCCAGTCAGGAAGTTGAGAAGCCAGTCACAGAGGGAGTATCTATTATTATTTTTTGTCCTGTATATGTCTGATGTCTGTGTTTTTAACACCTTGTGTGCACGGTGAGGTCCAGCTTGGTAGTCATTCATTCTGTGGTCAGCTGACAGGCGCCATATGTCCACAGCAAAGCATATGAGCAAAGTGATCACACATGAATGAGTTCACGCCTTTACCCTTATTTGTTTTATTTAATCTCCAGTCTTTCTGTCTGTCATGTAAACTACAATTTATGTGGTGGTGGTGTCATCAGCCTGCCCGGCCGGCTCATTAATTTCACACCATGCCGTGGCGTCTTGTGATCATGTCTGTACGTAAGTCACAGCATGTCATGAGCGCCCACCACACATGTGCATTGCGTGTTCACCAGCTGAGCTGCAGTGCACAGTGGTCAGTTGTCCCAGCAGCACATTGTGGTGGACCGCGAGAGGACTCCGTGACCCTCAGCTGCACCTGACAATGTTGGATTCATGGTGTGTGTGTGTGTTTGGGGGGGAATGACACACTCCACAAGCCATTTGTGTGTTGGAGGTGAGTTTGTCACCATCTAGCAGGTGATGTGTCTGTTGCCACACTCTTGTTGCACTTAGACAATTTTCACAGACAGCTCACACAGCTGGGTGTGAGCTGCTGGGAGTGCGAATAGCCCCGCCTTTTCTTAGTGCCCAGGGAGCGGTGTTGGATGTTCTTGTGTGGCACCTGGAATTTGCCCGACACCTGCCAAGAGGGGGGTAGAATGGGTACTCGCAGGGCACTCACTGTCTTTCGGCCGCTGGTGTGTGCGAATGGTTGTGGCCACAGTTGTACGAGGCATTTGAGGCGACTCTGATTTTTCACGAGTGGCATGCGATTCCTCCTTCGTGCAACAGTCAGCTTCAATTGTGTTATGTGTGAAGGGGCCTTAACAAATGGCATAAATGCATACTTTTTTGGTACGCACAGCTTTATCCTCCCAGTATTGTATAAAAAATGTTGAGCTTGATTTTGAGAATTTTATGGATTTTACGTTTTAAGATATGGAAGTTTGCCAGAAGGATGTAAAGAAGCACTGACTTTCTCCTGACAAGCACAACTTACAGTTGTGGAAAAAGTCTAATAAATAAAACTAAAGGAGCATTTTAGGCAGTTTGGCCTCTGTATAAGATAATGTGTTTATTCCCAAAATAAAAATATAAAATGATGCAAATCAGCTGTTTTCCACAGAGCTCATATTATCCAATTTCAATAAATCGTTCCAAATGAGGCTTACATGCAAGTATCTCTGTTAAAGCAGGGAATCAAAAATCTCTTGCTGTTCTATCATATTGTATATTTATGTTTGCCGAATCTGTGTTCTTTCTTCCTGTCCCATTCTCAGTGTCGATACTTTGCAGTAATTAAGCCCTCTTTTGTCTCACCCTGTTTCCCACAGCATAAGTAAAGTAAGTCATCAGGTTTCACTGTGCATCTGTGTGTATTTGGGAGTGGTATTTGTGCTGACATTCCAGATTTAAGTAATTATTTGTTTGAATTTAGTTATATTTCTGTTGTTGGGGCCTCTGAGTGGCCTTCAGCTAACCAGAGGGTGTGGATAATATCACCCAGGAGCGAGATAAAACCAAATTATCAGCAGCACAGCAGCAGGGCTGGCATCTTGACCGAACCAACTTGAAGCTGGATGATGGAAAAATTATCCTACACAATGGCCAGATGTTCAATATCCTGATATTTATTCCTACCTCATAGACACACAAGGTATTTATGAAAGTAATTTGTATTTTATGTAATTTATGTCATGTACGAGGTCTGTCAATAAAGTTACGGTCCTTTTTATTTTTTTCAAAAACTATATGGATTTCATTCATATGTTTTTACGTCAGACATGCTTGAACCCTCGTGCGCATGCGTGAGTTTTTCCACGCCTGTCGGTGACATCATTCGCCTGTGAGCACTCCTTGTGGGAGGAGTCGTCCAGCCCCTCGTCGGAATTCCTTTGTCTGAGAAGTTGCTGAGAGACTGGCGCGTTGTTTGATCAAAATTTTTTCTAAACCTGTGAGACACATCGAAGTGGACACGGTTCGAAAAATTAAGCTGGTTTTCAGTGAAAATTTTAACGGCTGATGAGAGATTTTGAGGTGATTCTGTCGCTTTAAGGACTTTTCACGGTGCGAGACGTCGCGCAGCGCTCTCAGGCGGCGTCGTCAGCCTGTTCAAGCTGAAAACCTCCACATTTCAGGCTCTATTGATCCAGGACGTCGTGAGAGAACAGAGAAGTTTCAGAAGAAGTCGGTTTCAGCATTTTATCCGGATATTCCACTGTTAAAGGAGATTTTTTTAATGAAAGACGTGCGGACGGGTCCGCGTGTCGGGACGCAGCCGCCGCGACGCTCCGCCACAGGAAAAACACCTCTGTCGAAAGCCTTAAGGACAAGTTGGAACATGTCCTGTTGTGTGGGCCGCTGAAGAGGAGGTACTGCTGGCCCACCACCACCAGAGGGCGCCCTGCCTGGAGTGCGGGCTCCAGGCACCAGAGGGCGCCGCCGCCTCACGGGAGCAGCTACGGTGACAGCTGTCACCCATCACCTGAGACAGCTGACGGCAATCATCAGTGGGGTATATCAGCAGGACGGCACCTCCACCTCATTGCCGAGATATCGTTTCTACCGGAGAGGTAACGTATCGAAGCTAACGGAGTGTATCTTTTTGGATTGTGCTAGTTTGTGGATTACTGTTCCAACGAGAGGTGGAGGTAACTTCCCTGCTGTTCGGAGTCCTGGGTGCAAACGCGCCCCCATCTAACTGTCCTTTGTTCCTCGCCAGCAGTACCAGGTCCGACACGCGGAGGCAGTGGCCACCTGGGAGTTCGGGACTTGGCGGCTCCAGTATTCCCGGGGTCCTGTGGCGGAGGAAGCCGTGTGGTTCCAGTCTTACCTTGGAGAGGCGTCTCCTATCTTCGAGCCTGCCCACACGACACTTTTGTGAATTGACTGTTGTTCATTTCCGTGATTGGTTGTATTCGTTGTGCACATTCACAACAGTAAAGCGTTGTTATTTTGACTTACTCCATTGTCCGTTCATTTGCGCCCCCTGTTGTGGGTCCGTGTTCCTACACTTTCACAACAGGATATCTCGGCCAGCGTCATGGATCCCGAGGGGCGTCAACCGGCTGTTGAACGGCCAATGGAAGAACAAGGCGCACAGGTGTCCGCAGGAGGGGTAATCGGTGAGTTGCAGCGGATCCTCACCGCTTTCACGACTCGGTTGGATTTGATGACCGAGCAGAACGTCCTCCTGAACCGCAGGGTGGAGGCTCTCGCCGCGCAGGTGGAAGCGCGCCCTCCGGGCGCCGCTGCGGCTCTCCCTCCCATAGAACCTGTGCGTAACAGCGACGTTCCACTGGTTGTCCAACGACCCCTCCCACCTTCCCCTGAAGCATACATAAGCCCCCCAGAGCCGTACGGAGGCTGTGTGGAGACGTGCGCGGATTTTCTTATGCAGTGTTCGCTCGTCTTCGCACAGCGTCCCGTCATGTACGCGACTGACGCTAGCAAAGTAGCTTATGTGATAAATCTGCTTCGCGGTGAGTCACGCGCTTGGGCTACAGCGCTCTGGGAGCAAAGTTCACGGCTCCTTCTGATATATGATGGGTTTGTGAGGGAGCTCAGAACGGTGTTCGATCACCCTAATAGAGGAGAGACCGCTTCAGCCGTGCTGCTGTCAATGAGACAGGGGCGCCGGAGCGCAGCTGCCTATGCAGTCGACTTCCGCATCGCGGCTGTGAGGTCCGGCTGGAATAGCGCTGCCCTCCGCGCCGCCTTCGTAAACGGACTGTCGTTGGTCCTCAAGGAGCACCTGGTGGCTAAGGACGAACCGCAGGATTTAGATGGGCTTGTCGATCTTGTTATACGTTTAGACAATCGGTTAAATGAGCGCCGTCGGGAATGAGACGAAGGGCGTGGCCAGGCACGCGTCGTCCCTCTCCCTTCCGGTTCCGACCGCGTTCCGCCCTCCCCACGCTCCACGGCCCCTGCGCTCCGTGCGGTTACAGCCCCCCCTGCTGACGAAGCTATGGACACGAGTAGGGCAACATTTAGGGCACCGGTCACACAAAGGAGGCTGGCCCGCGGGGCGTGTTTTGTTTGTGGCTCGATTGAGCATCAAGTAAGGGACTGCCCCGAGCGGTTAAACACCAATGTCCGCCCCTAGAAACTGGGCTAGGGGTGGGCCGAGACGTTCACGTGGGACACACCCACATCGCCACACGACTCCCAGGTACAATCCTTTATGAGGATTTAACCCTGAAGGCCCCAGCACTGGTGGACACGGGCTCAGAAGGGAATTTGCTAGACAGCAAATGGGCCAGGGAGATAGGGTTCCCTCTGGTGGCGCTTACCTCGCCGGTGCAGGTACGGGCGCTAGATGGCTCCCTACTCCCTCCAATCACTCACAAGACACCACCAGTAACTCTGGTCGTGTCGGGGAATCACCGGGAGGAAATCGAGTTTTTCGTGACTCCGGCCACCTCCCGTGTGATTTTAGGTTTTCCCTGGATGTTGAAACACAATCCCCGGATCGATTGGCCGTCCGGGGTAGTGGTTCAGTGGAGCGAGACCTGCCATCGGGTATGTTTAGGTTCCTCGGTTCCTCCCGGTTCCCAGGCCAGGGAGGAGGTCAGAGCCCCACCCAATCTAGGGACGGTGCCGGTGCAGTACCATGACCTTGCGGAGGTGTTCAGCAAGGATCTGGCACTCACCCTTCCCCCGCACCGCCCGTATGATTGTGCCATTGATTTGGTTCCAGGCGTTGAGTTCCCGTCCAGTAGGCTGTACAACCTCTCACGACCTGAACGCGAATCAATGGAGACCTACATCCGGGACTCTTTGGCTGCCGGGTTGATCCGGAATTCCACCTCCCCGATGGGTGCGGGTTTCTTTTTTGTGGGGAAAAAGGATGGCGGATTACGTCCATGCATCGATTACAGGGGGCTGAACGAAATCACGGTTCGTAACCGATACCCCTTACCCTTGTTGGATTCGGTGTTCACGCCCCTGCATGGAGCCAAGATATTCACCAAGCTTGATCTTAGGAATGCGTATCACCTGGTTCGGATCCGGAAGGGAGACAAGTGGAAGACGGCATTTAACACCCCGTTAGGTCATTTTGAGTACCTGGTCATGCCGTTCGGTCTTACAAATGCTCCCGCGACGTTCCAAGCATTGGTTAATGATGTCTTGCGGGACTTCCTGCACCGATTCGTCTTCGTATATTTAGACGACATACTCATCTTTTCTCCGGATCCTGAGACCCATGTCCGACATGTACGTCAGGTCCTGCAGCGGTTATTGGAGAACCGGCTGTTTGTTAAGGGCGAGAAGTGTGAGTTTCACCGCACCTCTTTGTCCTTCCTGGGGTTCATCATCTCCCCCAACTCCGTCGCTCCTGATCCGGCCAAGGTTGCGGCGGTGAGAGACTGGCCCCAACCCACAAGCCGTAGGAAGCTGCAACAGTTCCTCGGCTTTGCGAATTTCTACAGGAGGTTCATTAAGGGCTACAGTCAGGTTGTTAGCCCCCTGACAGCCCTGACCTCACCAAAAGTCCCCTTCACCTGGTCGGATCGTTGCGATGCCGCGTTCAAGGAGTTGAAACGGCGCTTCTCGTCTGCACCCGTTCTGGTGCAGCCCGATCCTAGTCGCCAGTTAGTGGTTGAAGTGGACGCCTCGGACTCAGGGATAGGAGCTGTGCTGTCCCAGAGTGGGAAGACCGATAAGGTCCTTCATCCGTGTGCCTATTTTTCCCGCAGGTTGACCCCGGCTGAACGTAACTATGACGTCGGCAACCGAGAACTCCTTGCGGTGAAAGAGGCTCTTGAAGAGTGGAGACACCTGTTAGAGGGAACGTCCGTGCCATTCACGGTTTTCACTGACCACCAGAACCTGGAATATATCAGGACCGCCAAGCGGCTGAATCCCAGGCAAGCCCGCTGGTCACTGTTCTTCGGCCGTTTTGACTTCCGCATCACCTACCGGCCCGGGACCAAGAACCAGAAATCGGATGCCTTGTCCCGGGTACACGAAGACGAGGTCAAAGCGGAGTTGTCGGATCCACCGGAACCCATCATCCCGGA
Source organism: Thalassophryne amazonica (assembly GCF_902500255.1). Lineage (NCBI taxonomy): Eukaryota > Metazoa > Chordata > Actinopteri > Batrachoidiformes > Batrachoididae > Thalassophryne > Thalassophryne amazonica. The sequence continues at coordinate 35,197,498 of NC_047104.1, read as the reverse complement.
GTCCACTATCGTGGCCACCCTCACCTGGGACGTAGAGAGAACCGTCCGGGAGGCCCTGGCACGAAGCCCGGACCCCGGGACTGGACCAAAGAACAGACTTTACATCCCACCAGAGGCAAGGGCTGCAGTCCTGGACTTCTGTCACGGCTCTAAGCTCTCCTGTCATCCAGGGGTGCGAAGAACCGTGGCAGTTGTCCGGCAGCGCTTCTGGTGGGCGTCCCTGGAGGCCGACGTCCGGGACTATATCCAGGCCTGTACCACCTGCGCCAGGGGCAAGGCCGACCATCGCAAGGCTCCGGGACTGCTACAGCCGCTGCCCGTGCCTCATCGCCCCTGGTCCCACATCGGCCTGGATTTTGTCACGGGCCTCCCGCCGTCCCAGGGAAACACCGTCATCCTCATGATAGTGGACCGATTCTCCAAGGCGGCCCACTTCGTGGCCCTCCCGAAGCTCCCAACGGCCCAGGAGACAACGGACCTCCTGGTCCACCATGTCGTCCGCCTGCATTCGGATACCATCAGACATCGTCTCCGATCGCGGTCCCCAGTTCTCCTCGCATGTCTGGAGGAGCTTTTGCCGGGAACTGGGGGCCACGGTCAGTCTCTCATCCGGGTATCACCCCCAGACCAACGGGCAAGCAGAGCGGGCCAATCAAGAAATGGAGCAAACACTGCGTTGTGTGACAGCCGCGCACCCGGCGGCCTGGAGTACTCATCTGGCCTGGATCGAGTACGCCCACAACAGTCAAGTGTCATCAGCCACCGGCCTCTCCCCCTTTGAGGTGTGTTTGGGGTATCAGCCCCCATTGTTCCCGGTGGTTGAGGGAGAGGTCGGTGTGCCCTCGGTCCAGGCCCACCTACGGAAGTGCCGTTGGGTGTGGCGTGCCGCCCGTTCTGCTTTGTTGAAGGCCCGGATGAGTGCGAAGACCCATGTAGACCGGCGGCGGACCCCGGCCCCTACGTATCGTCCCGGGCAAGAAGTGTGGTTGTCCACCAAGGACATCCCACTACAAGTGGCCTCCCCAAAACTGCAGGACAGGTACATAGGACCGTTTAAAATTCTCAAGGTCATCAATCCCGCCGCAGTGAGGCTTCGGCTTCCAGCCTCACTGCGGATCCATCCAGTATTTCATGTGTCAAAGCTCAAGCCCCATCACACCTCGCCCCTCTGTACACCCGGTCCGGCACCACCTCCTGCCCGGATCATCGATGGCGAGCCGGCTTGGACAGTGCGCCGGTTGTTGGACGTCCGACGGATGGGCCGGGGCTTTCAATATCTGGTGGACTGGGAGGGGTACGGTCCCGAAGAACGCTCCTGGGTGAAGAAGAGCTTCATCCTGGACCCGGCCCTCCTGGCCGACTTCTACCGTCGCCACCCGGACAAGCCCGGTCGGAGGCGCCCGTTGAGGGGGGGGGTCCTGTTGTGTGGGCCGCTGAAGAGGAGGTACTGCTGGCCCACCACCACCAGAGGGCGCCCTGCCTGGAGTGCGGGCTCCAGGCACCAGAGGGCGCCGCCGCCTCACGGGAGCAGCCACGGTGACAGCTGTCACCCATCACCTGAGACAGCTGACGGCAATCATCAGTGGGGTATATCAGCAGGACGGCACCTCCACCTCATTGCCGAGATATCGTTTCTACCGGAGAGGTAATGTATTGAAGCTAACGGAGTGTATCTTTTTGGATTGTGCTAGTTTGTGGATTACTGTTCCAACGAGAGGTGGAGGTAACTTCCCTGCTGTTCGGAGTCCTGGGTGCAAACGCGCCCCCATCTAACTGTCCTTTGTTCCTCGCCAGCAGTACCAGGTCCGACACGCGGAGGCAGTGGCCACCTGGGAGTTCGGGACTTGGCGGCTCCAGTATTCCCGGGGTCCTGTGGCGGAGGAAGCCGTGTGGTTCCGGTCTTACCTTGGAGAGGCGTCTCCTATCTTCGAGCCTGCCCACACGACACTTTTGTGAATTGACTGTTGTTCATTTCCGTGATTGGTTGTATTCGTTGTGCACATTCACAACAGTAAAGCGTTGTTATTTTGACTTACTCCATTGTCCGTTCATTTGCGCCCCCTGTTGTGGGTCCGTGTTCCTACACTTTCACAACAGGATATCTCGGCCAGCGTCATGGATCCCGAGGGGCGTCAACCGGCTGTTGAACGGCCAATGGAAGAACAAGGCGCACAGGTGTCCGCAGGAGGGGTAATCGGTGAGTTGCAGCGGATCCTCACCGCTTTCACGACTCGGTTGGATTTGATGACCGAGCAGAACGTCCTCCTGAACCGCAGGGTGGAGGCTCTCGCCGCGCAGGTGGAAGCGAATGATCACAGAAAAATGTGATCATTGCGTGTGACAGTCACATATAAACTACCATTCTTTTCATATGGACTGAAAGCTCTATTATGAATCAGCTGCATTTGCAGATTATCACCATCAGATGGCACTGCCACCTCTGTAAATGCAGAGAAAGGTCAAAGAGAACACATCCACCACAGTGTGGAACACCTCTGGGTCCTTCTCCAGCAAGATTGGGTAGGATTACTTTGAAAGAATACATGTGGATTACATGTATGTATGTACATACATTTGGATTACTTGTAATCTGATTACTTTTGGATTACATTTCAAAGTAATCCTACTCAACCCTGTTCTCCAGCTACTGCAGGTCTCAACATTGAGGCTGGATCCTATTTTTTTTTTTTTTTTTTTTTTTTAAAGAGCCACCTGCCTGTAAAGACCAGCAATCTGGATCAAATGCGAGCAATCAGGATTAAAGATCAGCAATCATGATGAAAGGTCAATGCTCACAATTAAAGGATCGGTTAAAGATCAACTATCCACGATCAGAACCAATGTATAGCAATCAAGATCAGTAATCAGGATCAAAGGTCAATGCTCATCATTAACGGTCAGGATAAGGATCAAACATCTATGATCAGGATCAACTTATAGGAATCAGGATCAATAATCAGGATCAAAGATCAATGCTCATCCATTAAAAGTTAGGATCAAGATCAGATATCCATGATCAGAACCAATGTGTAGCAATCAGGATCAATAATCAGGATCAAAAGGTCAATGCTCATCATTAAAGGTCAGGCTCAGGATCAAACATCTATGATCAGGATCAACTTATAGGAATCAAGATCAATAATTAGGATCAAAGGTCAATGCTCATCATTAAAGGTCAGGATCAGGGTCAGGATCAAACATCCATGATCAGGATCAACGAACAGCGATGATGGACTGTTTGCAGGATGTTTTGATCCTGTTCCACTTCTCTCCTGACTTGTGACCTGGGACTCTGCAGGTCACTGAGGTCACAGCAGTATTCCTGCAGTGGTTTATTGCTGTGTGATGTACAAACACAGCGGTGCTGAACCTGCGGCAGACACACATACGCTGTTATGTGGCCCTTATTAGAGCTGCTGGCACACTCTACTCTTCATCGTTTACACAGGCCAAACTCAGCTTTGTATGCCACATTGTTATTGGATCTCTTTCCAAAATACATCAAACTGCCAGCAGAAGGACAGAAGATAATGATGCCATTTGTGGTGCTTTGCACATAACAGAAGTGATCAGAATGTTTGTTCCAGGATAATCTGAGATAATTTTAAATCATATGTTACATTTCAGAATGAATTTTTAGTGATTTATTTTTTATCGGTTTTGTTTACACTTTCAGACAATTTCAGTTTTGTGTGCACAGCAGTAAATTGGTTTTAAGCCTTTATATTTGCTGCTTGAACTTATACACACCTTTTGTTTACTCAAGACAACTTGATGTTACTTGGTGTTACACTTGTATTATAGATAAACTATACAATAAATATCACTGTTTGGATGAAGCTCATTTTAAAAATAGATTTTTAATCCTCCTCCATACTCAGTCCTGCAGATTATTCATTGAAACCATGCAGCAAACAGGCTGCAACCGCAGGCTATTGTTGTCTCATACTGACATCTAGTGGCAGTGCATCATCCAACTCATCACTGCAAGCAGAAAAACAACCACAAATAAAGAAATGAAACAAAATAAGCTCCACAGTGAACAGCAGGCACAGTGCTTCGAACCTCCTCAAAGAATTCAGACACTTCAGCACTGTGTGGAGGTGGAGCAACTTTAAATGAACTGCATTTATATAGCGCTTTTCCATCTGCATCAGACACTCAAAGCGCTTTACAAATAATGCCTCACATTCACTCCGATGTCAGGTGCTGCCATACAAGGTGCTCACTACACACCGGGAGCAATAGGGGATTAAAGACCTTGCCCAAGGGCCCTTAGTGATTTTCCAGTCAGGCTGGGATTTGAACTGAGGATCTTCTGGTCTCAAGCCCAACCCCTTAACCACTAGACCATCACCTCCTCCAACTTTGCATCATTTATGGTCCATTTAGTTTGTGTGACAGCACAAGGTGGAGCGCTTGTAGTTTGGAATTTTAAAGTGAAACTGCCAGTGGTTTAATTAATGAAACATTTTCAAACATTTTGTGACTAAATAAAACTGAACTAGCATGTTGTCTGTGGGGATCCACAGGCTCTAGATTGGGTAGTGTTTTTATAAAATAGGTAGCTGACATTTTTCAAGGATGGTAATAAATTATGCAAAGTTTCGACAATGAGTTTGAATGGCGTGTGAATCCAGAATATTTTTTAGAACCTTAGTCATCAACAGTTTTTAGATGAAGAACTCAACTCTTTTTTTCCTGTTAATTACGTATTTTTTAAATGTTAATTTACTGTCTGAATGTATTTATGAATTCTTTAGGTTGTTATCACATGCAAACTATTATTAAAATTCTCATCATTATTATTACTTGTAAGCACTTTGAGCATCTGATGCAGATGGAAAAGCGCTATAATGCAGTCCATTTACATTACTTCTATTTTGTACATTTGATTTTAAATGGACCACAACGAAAATAAGTTTTTTCCCCTTTCTTGTGTCATCCATGCGTTTTAATGTATTTCCAATTACAGTCAACAAAATATAAATGAAACACTTTTGTTTTTTGCTTTTCATGAACTGAACTCAAAGACCTAAAACTTTTTCTGTATACACAAAAGCTTTTCTAGTATTTGTAGTGCACATTTTAGGGCAGCCTTTTATTGTGGCCAACCCAGATTTGAGACAGATTTGTGAACAATATTTGAGAGAAATAGGTATGTTATGTATAAAGAAAATGTTTTAGATCTTTGAGTTCTCTCATGAAAAATGGGAGCAAAAACAAATGTGTTTCATTTATATTTTTGTTTAGTGTATATTATGTACTTACATTGAACATACTAAATAAAATCACGCATGCACACGCACTATTAATATATACAGTGAGGCAAATAAGTATTTGATCCACTGTTGATTTTGCAAGTTTTCCCACCTACAAAGAATGGAGAGGTCTGTAATTTTTTATCATAGGTACACTTCAACTATGAGAGACAGAAACTGAAAGAAAAAAATTCTGAAAGTCACATTGTATGATTTTTAAATAATTAATTTGCCTTTTATGGCATGAAAAAAGTATTTGATCACCTACCAACCAGCAAGAATTATGGCTCTCACAGACCTGTTAGTTTTTCGTTAAGAAGCCCTCCTATTCTGCACTCTTTACCTGTACTAGTGCAGTGCCTGTAGGAAGTCTGTATTCCAATAGAAAATTGGGAGCTTAAGTAGATTTTTCATGAATGGTCGTATGAGGCTGTGTTTGAAGGTGGGATGTCAAAGAGGTGTACTTACTCTCACATAGTTTTAACAGACAAAGTGTGCATTTGTTAAGACATGATTGATATTGAGATACAAAGAGACACCACACAGTTATTTTAAGGAAAAAGATTGACATTCATCCAACATGGTCCACACACTCAGTCAATCACACTCCAACCTATCCACCATGGCCAAGACCAAAGAGTTGTCTAATGTCGCATTCACACCAGATACTACACAATGCTACAAATTCGCATCCCTCACCTGGCAATGGATTGCGCCACCATCGCCCGGTGTGTCGCTCTGCTTGAACCACGTTCACACCGGACGCCACGCGATGCCACAGAATTCATCATTTGCTGCAGGAGCTGCATCTGGATGACGGCCACTTTCAGCGGTACTTCCGCCTCTCCAGAACCCAGTTTGAGGACCTCCTGTCCCGTTAGCATGCGCACATGTGAACAAAGAAAAAAAAAACTGGCTGCTGCTGCAGTTCATCGCTCTCCCCTCAAAATCTGTCATAATTGTTAGAAACCAGTCACCATTTGTTTTATTATACATCTGTGTAGTTAATAAAATATCTTCACGGACAATTCGTTCATGTGCGAACATGTGACAAAAAAAAAAAAACTGGCTGCTGCTGCAGTTCATCGCTCTCCCCCTCAAACTCTGTCATAATTGTGTTATAAGGACAAAAGGGACATAAGTCCTGCTCAGCGGCTGATTGCCAGAGACAGGACATGTCCACCATCAAGTATAAACTCCAGACATTTCCACGTCACTACATATCCAGTCCCTGATTGGTCATCGCGGCGTGACAAGACGAAAAAGTTCAGATTTTTCAACTTGGGGAAGAGGGCGACGCGACATGATGCAACGTGATATCGTGCCACAAATAGCTTTATTCGCGTCGCTTTATTTGCGTCCATCGTGTCGCATTGCGTAGCTTGGACTTTTGTGGTGCCACAACACGTCCTTCCATAGGGATTACATGTCAACCTTTTGCCGCCATCGCTCGCATGGTGTCTGGTGTGAACGTGGCCATAAGGACACCAGGGACAAACTGTAGACCTGCACAAGGCTGGGATGGGCTACAGGACAATTGTCAAGCAGCTTGGTGAGAAGGCAACAACTGTTGGCGTAATTATTAGAAAATGAATAAAACACAAGATAACTGTCATTCTTCCTCACTCTGGGACTCCATGCAAGATCCGGCCTCATGGGGTAAGGATGATTCTGAGAAAGCCCAGAACTACACAGGAGGAAGTTTGCTAGTGACCATCTGGATGATCCAGAGGAGGCATGGGAGAAGTTCCTGTTGTCAGATGAGACCAACATAGAACTTTCTGGTATCAGCTCCACTTGCCATGTTTGGAGGATGATAACAACTCCAAGCACACCGTCCCAGTCATGAAGCATTGGGGTGGAAACATTTTTGGGGGTACTTTTCTGCAAAGGGGACAGGAAAGACTGCACCGTATTGAAGGGAGATTGGTTGGGGTCATGTGTCATGAGATTTTGGCAAACAACCTCCTTCCTCAGTAAGAGCACTGAAGATGGATCATGGCTGGGTCTTCCAGCATGACAATGACTCCAAACACACAGCCAGGGCAACTAAGGACAACTTCTGTAAGAAGCATTTCAAAGTCCTGGGGCCTCATGTACAAAGCGTGCGTACACACAAAAACCTGGCGTATGCCTGTCTCTACATCCACATGCAGATTTATCAAAGTGACTTGAGCGTGAAAATGTGCGGTGCGTCACACAAAAAATTGTGGCTGGTATACGCACGTTTCTACAACTATTGTGCCACCCTCCGACATTAGAGGTGATGCAGGGAACTGTTAATAATGTGAAAACAGAAGTCATCAGAGTGATGCGCATATCAGACACACTTGATGAACATTTAACACATCCACGTGTTTGCAGTTATATGGATGGATATAAAGCATGTGCAAATTGATGCGTAAAATGGCACTAACAGTGGCGTTGTCAGAGGACCCTGCAAATGGTGCAATCTGACGTGAGTGTGTATTTGGAGAATGCGAGGATTTACTTCCAAATGAGGATAATTGGCTCATAAACCAGTTTCGATTACCAAGGCCACTGTTACTGGAGGTGCGCACAGAACTGTGGTCGGCCCAGAGCGCAATACGGCAAGAACCCAGGGGTTGTCTGTGCTCACCACGCTGGGCGTCTTGGCATCAGGGGCTTTCCAGCGTGAGCTTGCTGATCGGTCAGGAGTGTGCCAGTCAACCTTGCGCCGAGCTGCAATCATCCAAACATTATCAGGTACATTCCAACATTACAGCACACTTTGCAGCGAAAGCCGGTTTCCCGAGTGTAATCAGAGCCACTGACTGCACACATGTTGCTATAAGGGCACCATCACCTGATGAATTTGTTTCTGTTAATAGGAAACATTTTCATTTCATCAATGTTCATATCATATGTGGAGGGTGCACGGTCAGCAATGACCTATGACACCTGTGTAAAACCTGTTTGACATCCTGATTAAGGCCATGCTGGGCTGAAACACGTTGGTGCGAATTTTAATTATATAGCCATGCCACAATAAAGGCTTTTTAATTTAATTTTCACAGAGTGCCTTGGAGCTTTGTTTTTGGCCTTCTTGAGGCTTTCACACTGAGCAGTTCTCTTTTTCATTTTTTCATCATTTGAAGACGAAAACGTGAGTTTTTTTGAGTATTGTATAGCACCCCCACCTCCAATTGAGCACCTGTGTATTAAGATTTTTTTTAAATATTTTTGATTCACAATTTGTGGACCCACGTAGCACTCCTTTTTCGATTTTATAAGACATTTGTGACTTGGGGTGAGCCACGAGGAGTACCTCCGTTCAGCTGTGAATGTGGACCTTTTTTTTTAAAAAATGACAACCTTTTTCTTCACAAATGAACAAGGCAAGACATAATAGTTCAAGACTCACTTCTGGGTGATTCCTCTAATTCAGGATGTGAGCTATCCACGCTGTACATCGAATTGAAAAAGCTACAAGAAAAGGAGAAGAAATTGGAATTGCACAGTATCACACTGTCTGATTACTGGCGTGAAGAAATTATCCCACGGGGGTTAAGGATAAAGAAATTTCCATCCTTCGTGAGCGACAACGTGGACTTTAAACAGAAATGGGAAGCGATCCTTAATAAATGCTCATTGGATCTCATTCTACTGCTAATTGAGGAAGCTAAACTACAGCGCAGCCGCCTTCAGACACAAATCACAGAGGTGCACCAAACCATTACGCGCACCAATGATCCCCAACATGAAAAGGTGGAATTTGAAAATACACTAAAAGAGGATCTCGATAAACTTTCCAAATCGTTGAAACCAATTTAAAAAATGGACAAATTCAGACGAGATCAGAATGACTACAAGGAAGGACAGGTGTACTCTTGGTCTAACAAACCATCACGGCGTCTGCGCCAGGGACGCGCACGCTGGGTGTCATTCAACTTACCAAGCAGTGACGACGAGGGCACAGCCTCCAGCAGCTCCACAACTCGCACAGCGGATTTTTTAGACAAACGCATAAACAGAACAGCTACAAGACCATGAGAAAGACGCGGCGAGGCAGGAGGAGGAAATGGGCGCTTCACTCGCAGCCACAGCCCGGACAACCGGTATCCTCTTCGGGCGCGGCCATCCGGCCAATACGACACGGACAGTAACTGTATGTCCGTTTTGTCAAAAGGCTTGTCTTTTGCCCCCAACACATGAGACGGGGGAGTTCCAAACTAAAGTGGATCTTTATAAATTTTTAGGAATCTGCACCTAAAGGTGTGGTATAAACAAAATTCCCACTCAGTGCAAAACAGACATCAGGGAAGCATCTAGTGCTACTCCGTTTAAGACCAAAGTCTATTTTTTTCCGATGAATAATAATGCCACCCTCAATGTATTTACTAAAAAGGTAACTTATGAAGTGGAAAAACTTTTTCAACAGAAATCTTCTTATTTCAACCAAAATGTGACAAATGGTGAAATTCAGGCTTATTAAATGGCTAAAAAATAGTGATCATCTCCTTATAAAACAAGCAGACAAAGGAGGTGCTACAGTGGTATGGGGAAGGGAACAATATATAAAAGAAGCCACAAGACAACTAAATGACTTTAAATATTACCAGCTCTTATCCTCTAATCCACTCTTGACCATTCAGTCCCAACTCAAGGAACTTGTCCACGATGCAAAACTTAAACAGTGGATATCTGGGAAAGAGTCAGATTTATTACTTCCTGAAAATCCACGTCTTGCAGTGTTTTATATGTTGCCCAAAATCCACAAGAATTTATATGATCCCCCAGGCAGACCAATCATTAGTGGCAATGACACAATTACTGAACCTGCTTCAAAGTTTATTGATTATTTTATAAAACCTTTTGTACAGAGGCTTCCAGCATATTTAAAAGATACAACTGATGTGCTGATAAAGCTCAATGAACTGGGAAATATAGGGCAAGCGCTTCTTGTCACAATGGACGTTGAGGCGTTGTACACTAATATCCCTCACAAGGAAGGGCTTGAAGCATTGCATTTTTACCTCCAAGAACGAGTTGAGGATTCTATGCCACCATATAGCTTCATTCTGTTACTTACAGAGTGGACACTTCGTAATAATATATTTTTGTTTCAAGATTAGCTTTATCGTCAGATACAGGGGACAGCCATGGGAACTGCTTATGCCCCTAGCTATGCTGGACTATTCATGGGCCTGTGGGAGAGGACATACATCCATAGTGAAATCCGAATCCCTTTCTTCAATATATCAAATGGTAGGGAGATACATAGATGATCTTTTTTTATTTTCACAGGCACTGAAGTGGAATTACTGGATTTTCCATAAATATTTAAACTCTGCAAATGCCAATATCAAATTAAGTCTGGAATACAGTAAATCAAAGATTAACTTTTGGACTTGAATATTATGAAAGATGACTAAGGGAATATTCATACTTCCATTTACAGAAAAAGCACAGATCGCAACACAATATTAAGAGCTGACAGTTTTCAACCCATCACACCTCAAAAATAATATCCCATTTGGACAATTTCAAAGACTGAGGAGACTTTGTGACTCTAACGCAGATTTTGAGGTGCAGGCCTCTACCATGATGGGTAGATTCCAACAAAGAGGCTATGATAAACATGCACTGAGACAAACATACAGCAGAGTTAAACAAATGGATAGGAAAAACTCTTTTTCAAAAAAAGGCTTGGGCGCCACCTACAGGCCAGATTTACTTTTCCACACAGTATAGCTCCAGATGTAGAGAGATCACAGACATCATTAAAAGAAATTGGAGCATTATTGACAGTGATGCTCACCTTAAGGACGTGTTTCCATGTCCTCCTGCTTTCTGTTACAGACATGCTCCCACCCTTAAGGATCATCTGGTGAGGAGCCATCTACCACCTGCTACTTCATCCACATGGCTTCAGCTCCCCAAAGGAACATTCCCCTGTGGCAATTGTAATCATTGCCCTAATATTGATAAATCACTATTTTTTAAGATCGTACAGGAAGAAGTTTCAATTAAAAAAGTATGCCAACTGCAATACATCTTTGTGGTATATAAATTGCAGTGTGAATGTGGATGTTTTTATATTGGAAGAACAAAAAGGAGACTCAAAGACACACTTGCAGAGCATAACGTGCCATATACAAGAAAGATCCACTTTACCCTATGGCCGTCCACTATCATACGGCTGGACACACAAATGTCAATAAGTTAAAAGTGATGGTCATTGAGACAATTGAAAAACAATCACGTGGTGGCGATACACTTTCTCTCCTCTTACAACGTGAAACTTATTGGATTGTACTATTAAAAGCTACTGAACATCCAGGCCTCAACGCTGATATAGACTTTTCTCCATATTTATATGTGATTTAGATTGTTCAAGGAGGTGCCCGTCCCAGCTTCGTTGGGGTTTATCACTTGAGCGATTGTATTACATATACTTTACTCAGTTGTATTATATTGTACATATTATATACTGGGATTTTTTTTTTTTTTAGCATTTTGTCTTTCCATTGTTCATTTTTTTTTTTTAAAACACTTCTCATCTCAATTTCTTTCTATCATTTGAGTGTAGGCATGCACTAATTTCCTCCTTATTAAAGGTGACCCATGACACCTGTGTAAAACCTGTTTGACATCCTGATGAAGGCCATGCTGGGCTGAAACGCGTTGGTGCGAATTTTAATTAAATAGCCATGCCACCAGTGATGCCGGTAACGCGTTACTCTAATCTGACCACTTTTTTTAGTAACGAGTAATCTAACGCGTTAATCTTTCCAAATCAGTAATCAGATTAAAGTTACTTCTCCATGTCACTGTGCGTGCTATTATTTTTCATTGTGGGTCGACAGCAGCATTAACTTGGTCTGTGGGCAGGAGGTCGGGGTTCGACTGAACTGCCCACTTTAAGTGAGCTGTGAGCTTTTCATCCACATTTTTTTTGCAGCTGCTCGACTCGTCGTCTCCTCTTAAAGCACGGTGATCAGCACACCTGCACTGAGCTTTACAGACATTTTTATACTTTTTTTCCTCCTTTATTTAGAGCTGAGCTGAGCCGCTCCGTATCTGCACGTTAAAACAGCTGATCCTCCGCGACGCGTCAACAACTAACACTATTTTCCACTCAAATGCACCCTAAACTCTCTTTCTGAGGACCACATGATGTGAAAACACAATGAAACTTCTTACCTGTAAATCTGGTCACGTTTTCTGCATAAATAAATGTTATCCATTCTTTGTGCTCAAACGCCAAAGTAGGGGCGAATCCAGATGGAATGGGGGCGTGGGGAGGGATGTGCCCCCCCCACAACACCCCTAGATTAAAGGTCCAGTTTTGAAGCCTTTTTTTACTACAACTACTAATACTACTTAAAATAATATAATTTCTACAAGTAAAATATTTAGAGAGAATTTAAATGTTAGAAAAAATGCTAGAATGAATTAATAGTTACATTTATAAACATGTAGGTTCGAAATTGCAAGTTTTTACCGTTACAGTGCTGTCAACAGTTAAATATGAGGTCAAGAAAGAGGTCTTTATTTTACTTTTTATAAAACAAGTATTTATTTTCATTGAAGTCAAGAAAGGGTGACTATAAAGTAAGTTTTGGCAAAACAGGTATCATTGTCATGTTGAGGTGGCAGAGGGTTGTTGTCGGCAGCTGGGAAAAGTAACTAAAAGTAACTAGTAATTTAACTTAGTTACTTTTACAATTGAGTAATCAGTAAAGTAACTAAGTTACTTTTTCAAGGAGTAATCAGTAATCAGTAATTGGATTACTTTTTCAAAGTAACTGTGGCAACACTGCATGCCACAATAAAGGCTTTTTAATTTAATTTTCACAGAGGCCTTGGAACTTTGTTTTTGGTCTCTTGAGGCTTTCACACTGAGCAGTTCTCGTTTTCATTTTTTCATCATTTGAAGACGAAAATGTGAGTTTTTTGAGTAATGTTCAAATCATATGTGGAGGGTGCACGGTCAGCAATGGGGGGGGGGCTGCTTGTGTTTAAATAGTTTATTTGTGTAATTGTTCCGAATGAAAACCAGAGCACATTTGTGCATGTGCACATTCAAATATGTTTTTATTATTCTTATTATTAATGTCTTTTTCAGATTTTTACTTGATGGTAAGCTGCAGAGCTTCTTAACAGGCTTCCTGTATTTGTCAGTAAACGCATGTGTAAATTGTGAATGTCACACTGTCAGCAGAGGTGCGCCTCAGCTTTTTAACGTCAGTGCGTGCGTGCTGTTCAGTGTGTCACCCTCACACGCTCCATAGCTCCCACGAACATTTTTCTGATTTCATGATTGATCCATTTAACAGTGTACTGAATAAACTGTCCCTGCGTGTCTCCATGTCATTTCCAGTCATCTGTATAATTTCCTTTCATGTGTTCATGTTGTCTGATGTGACGTCAAGGGGAATCCCTGCTTCAAGGGCCTATTTACATGAAATTGAATATTTAAATGGGGTGTGGCCAGAGAGGAATTTGGCTCCATGCTCAATTCCACGTTCAGTGGGATGTACACACGGAACGTGCGTGGATTCATGCCTATGCAAAATTACATACATCTGAATAGATTTGTGTTTATGCCAGATTCAGGGTTTTGGCGTACGCCAACTTTTAGTAGAAAGTCCACGCAAGTCTTTGTACATGACACCCCTGGAGTGGCCTAGCCAGTCTCCAGAGGCAAACTCAATAGAAAATTTTTGGAGGGAGCTGAAACTCAAAACCTGAAAGATTTGGAGAAGATCTGGATTGAGGAGTGGACCAAAATCCCTGCTGCAGTGTGTGCAACTTGGTCAAGAACTGCAGGAAACATTTGACCTCTGTAATAGCAAACAAAGGTTTCTGTACCAAATATTAAGGTCTGTTTTTCTATTGTATCAAATACTTATTTCATGCAATAAAAGGTAAATTAATTATTTAAAATCATACAATGTGATTTTCAGAATTTTTTCTTTCAGATTCTCTCAGAGTTGAAGTGTGCCTACAATAAAAATTACACACCTCTCCATTCTTTGTAGGTGAGAAAACTTGCAAAATTGACAGTAGATCAATACTTATTTCCATCTGTTGGGAAAGTGTAGAGACACGGACCCACAACAGGGGGGCGTAAATGAACGGACAATGGATAAGACTTGCGAGGAGAACTGGGGACCACGGTCGGTGACCACGTCAGATGGAATCCCATGCAGACATACGACATGGTGGACCAGGAGGTCTGCTGTCTCCTGGGCTGTCGGGAGCTTCAGGAGGGCCACGAAGTGAGCCGCCTTGGAGAACCAGTCCACTATTGTGAAGATGGTGGTCATGCCCTGGGATGGCGGGAGGCCCGTGATGAAGTCCAGGCCGATGTGGGACCAGGGGCGGTGAGGCACAGGTAATGGCTGGAGGAGTCCCTGTGCCCGTTGGTGGTCAGCTTTTCCCCTGGCGCAGGTGGTGCAGGCCTGGACGTACTCCCGGACGTCGGCTTCCATAGACGCCCACCAGAAGTGCTACCGGACCACTGCCACGGTCCTTCGCACCTCTGGGTGACAGGAGAGCTTGGAACCATGACAGAAGTCCAAGACCGCAGCTCTGGCTTCTGGTGGGATGTATAACTTGTCCTTCGGGCCAGTTCCCGGGTCCGGGTTCAGTGCCAGGGCCTCCCGGACGGTCTTCTCCACGTCCCAGGTAAGGGTGGCCACGACAGTGGACTCGGGGATGATGGTTTCCGTGGGATCTGACAGCTCGGCTTTGACTTCCTCTTCATGAACCCGGGACAAGGCGTCAGATCTTTGGTTCTTGGTCCCGGGGCAGTAGGTGATTTGGAAGTCAAAACGCCCGAAGAACAGTGACCAGCGGGCTTGCCTGGGGTTCAGACGCTTGGCGGTCCGGATGTACTCCAGGTTCCGATGGTCCGTGAAAGCCGTGAATGGAACCGCAGCTCCCTCCAACAGGTGTCTCCACTCCTCAAGAGCCTCTTTCACCGCAAGGAGTTTTCGATTGCCCACGTCATAGTTTCGCTCAGCCGGGGTCAACCTGCGGGAAAAATAGACACAGGGGTGGAGGACCTTATCGGACTCCCTGGTCTGGGACAGCACGGCTCCTATCCCTGAGTCAGAGGCATCCACTTCAACAACAAACTGGCGGTTAGGATTGGGCTGCACCAGGACTGGCGCAGTCGAGAACCGACGTTTCCAACTCCCTAAACGCGGCTTCGCACCGATCTGACCAGGTGAAGGGGACTTGGAGGAGGTCAGGGCTGTCAAGGGACTAACCACCTGACTGTAATCCTTAATAAACCTCCTGTAGAAGTTTGCAAAGCCGAGGAACTGTTGCAGCTTCCTACGGCTTGTTGGTTGGGGCCAGTCTCTCACTTGTTCAGTGTTGTTAGGTAATAATCATAGTTTCTCCAAAAATATTAGTCCTATCAATGTTCCATTTTGGCAGTGTTCATCCTTGACCCAAAATACATAAGCATACCAATCGGCAAAGGTCAGCTCTCCCCAGTTTGTCCCTGATCAAAGTTATCCACCTGAAGGCACACATACATGTACACAGATGCCACTTTGTTTTTAATATATTGTTGCAAGCGGCACAGAAGAATGAAACCCGGTTTTTCTTTTCTAGATTCTGCCCCAAGCAGGTGGTTTTAATTTGACACACGCACAAACAGAGACAGTGGCGGAAGATGTGCTACACTTCTCCCTCATGGTAATGGCAACATGACACTTAACTAAACTGACTAAACCAATTGAACTACAAAAACACAATTAATCAATAACACTAACAACACTGTTAAACTAACATGAACCACAATAACAACATTTAAAACCCCAAAATCCCAAACTCCAATGGTGCATTGCAGCACAACATCCACTGTTCATTGTTGTTAGCTATTATCCCTAATTTCTCCAAAAATATCAGTTCTATCAACTTTCTGTTTTTGCAGCGTTCATCCTTGACCGAAAATACATAAGCATGCCAAATGGAAAATGTCAGCTCTCTCCAGTTTCTCCGTGATTGAAGCCACACACACACACACACACACCACACACACACACCACACACACACACACCACACACACACACACACACACACACACACACACACACACACACACACACACCACACACACACACACACACACACACACACACACACACAGAGGCCACTTGGCTATTATAATATAGAAGATAATGAATCCCCTTATAATGATAGTCTCTGATATCACAAACAATTCTGTTTGACATAAATATGATAAAGACAAAAACGCACCACAGAGAAACTGACCCTACAATCTTCCACAGGAATAACAATCACTGTAACATTTTATATGCTAAACCTGTGTAAAAGTCACAACCACAATAATAATAATGATATCATTAAAAGATTAAAAAAATACAACAAAAGACTGATTATCATCACTTATGATTTTTGGAAACAATTATTACAATTAGAACTGCCACAAACAACTATTTTGATAGTCGACAAGCCAACGATTATTTTTGCGATTCGTTGACTAGTCGGATCATACGTAAATTGCAGCTTATCGCATTTTATTGATATTGATACCATTATCGATTCCGCTTATCAATCTGATTCCTTATCAATTCCCTTATTGATACCTACTGTGAATTTTCTGTGTACGACAAGTAGGCTTTACAGGTTTTCTATGTCAACAACATTTTATTGAGTCTTAATGTAAATAAATATGAAATTGGTCACTGGATTCTTAAACTCTGTGTTGTGAAAGTGTCGTGACACGGACCCACAACAGGGGGCGTTAATGAACGGACAATGGATAAGCCAAAAGTAACAATTTAATGTTGTGAATCGCACAACGACGTACAGACAATAACAATATGGTGGACAGTCAATCATACACCAGGTGACGTGTGGGCAGGCTCGACGATAGAAGACGCCGGGCGAGAGAAGAGCCGGATCCCCACACAGCTTCCACCACCAACGGAGCTGAAGAACACCGGAGCCGCCAAGCCCTGCGCCCCAGGTGGCCGCTGTCTTCAGCAGTCAGACCTGGTACTGCTGGCAGAGAACAGAGACAGTCCTGATGAGTGTGAGTTCGCACACTCAGTAATCCCACAGTCAGTGTTTAGTTAGGAGGGAGCACCTCCACCTCCAATCACACACTAGTGCAGCTCCTGTTTCACCACTTATCTGGTTTGGGGTGTGAGGCGAAGCTGTCGCTGATCACACCAAACGCCAATCCCACAGATAAGGACACACCAGGAAGACGGCTGCAAAGAAGTTCAGATTAATACTCAATGTTTTGAGTCAGCAGAGAAAATTACCTGAATGGTAGCTGATTTCTCGGCGGGGAGGTGGAGTTGCAGTCTGGCCTTTATGGTGGTGGTGATGAGTAGTGGATGAGTGACAGCTGGTACGGATGATGTGTGACAGCTGTCACTCTGGTCGCTCCGACGCCCTCTCGTGCTTGAAGCCCGCACTTCAAGCAGGGCGCCATCTTGTAGTGGTGGGCCAGCAGTACCTCCTCTTCGGCGGCCCACACAACAGGACCCCCCCTCAACGGGCGCCTCCTGGCGCCCGACCAGGCTTGTCCGGGTGACGGTGTAGAAGTCGGCCAGGAGGGCCGGGTCCAGGATGAAGCTCCTCTTCACCCAGGAGCGCTATTCGGGGCCATAACCCTCCCAGTCACCAGCTACTGGAACCCCCGGCCCTTTCGACGGACGTCCAGGAGCGGCGTTACTGTCCACGCGGGTTCCCCGTCAATGATCGGGCAGGAGGCGGCGCTGGTCCCGGGGCACACAGTGGTGAGGTTATGGCAGGGCTTGAGTCTGGACACATGAAACACGGGGTGTATCCGCAGTGAAGCTGGCAGCTTCAGCTTCACTGCGGCTGGACTGAGGACTTTGAGGATGGGAAAAGGTCCGATGTACCTGTCTTTGAGTTTGTGGGATTCCACCTGCAGGGGGATGTCCTTCATGGATAGCCAGACCTCCTGCCCGGGCTGGTATGCAGGGGCCGGGGAACGCCGGCGGTCTGCATGGGCCTTAGCCCTCGTCCGGGCTCTGAGCAGGGCAGAGCGGGCGGTACGCCGCAACCCGACGGCACTTCCTCAGATGGGCCTGGACCGAGGGCACCCCGACCTGTCCCTCCACCAGTGGAAACAATGGGGCTGGTACCCCAAACACACCTCAAACGGGGAGAGGCCGGTGGCAGATGAGACTTGGCTATTATGAGCGTACTCGATCCAGGCCAGGTGGTCACTCCAGGCCGTTAGGTGCGTGGAGGTCACGCAGCGGAGGGCCTGCTCCAGTTCCTGGTTCATCCGCTCTGCCTGCCCGTTCGTCTGGGGTGGTACCCAAACGAGAGACTGACGGTGGCCCCCAGTTCCCTGCAGAAACTCCTCCAGACCTGGGAGGAGAACTGAGGACCACGATCCGAGACAATGTCCGATGGAATCCCATGCAGACGCACGACGTGGTGGACCAGGAGGTCTGCAGTCTCCTGGGCCGTCGGGAGCTTCGGGAGGGCCACGAAGTCGGCCGCCTTGGAGAACCGGTCCACTATCGTTAAATGGTGGTGTTGCCCTGGGACGGTGGGAGGCCCATGACAAAGTCCAGGCCAATATGAGACCAGGGGGCGACGAGGCACGGGCAGAGGCTGGAGGAGGCCTTGGGCCTTGTGGTGGTCGGCTTTGCCCCTGGCACAGGTGGTGCAGGCCTGGACATACTCCCGGACGTCGGCTTCCATAGACGCCCACCAGAAGCGCTGCCGGACCACTGCCACGGTCCTTCGCACCCCTGGATGACAGGAGAGCTTGGAACTGTGACAGAAGTCAAGGACCGCAGCCCTGGCCTCTGGTGGGACGTACAACTTGTCCTTCGGACCTGTCCCCGGGTCTGGGCTCCGTGTCAGGGCCTCCCAGACGGTCTTCTCCACGTCCCAGGTAAGGGTGGCCACGACAGTGGACTCGGGGATGATGGTGTCAGGGGGGGTCTGACGGCTCGGTCCTGACCTCCTCTTCATGCACCCGGGACAGGGCGTCAGATCGTTGGTTTTTTGTCCCGGGGCGTAGGTGATCCGGAAGTCAAAACGCCCAAAGAACAGCGACCAGCGGGCTTGCCTGGGGTTCAGACGCTTCGCGGTCCGGATGTACTCCAGGTTCCGATGGTCCGTGAAAACCGTAAATGGTACCGATGCTCCCTCCAACAGGTGTCTCCACTCCTCAAGAGCCTCCTTCACCGCAAGAAGTTCCCGATTGCCGACGTCATAGTTCCGTTCAGCTGGGGTCAACCTGCGGGAAAAGTAGGCACATGGATGGAGAACCTTGTCGGACTCCCCGCTCTGGGATAGCACGGCTCCTATCCCTGAGTCAGAGGCGTCAACTTCAACTACGAACTGGCGCTTGGGATCGGGCTGCACCAGAACTGGTGCAGTCGAGAACCGGCGTTTCAACTCCCTAAACGCGGCTTCGCACCGATCTGACCAGGTGAAGGGGACTTTTGTGGAGGTCAGGGCTGTCAGGGGGCTAACTACCTGACTGTAGCCCTTGATGAACCTCCGGTAGAAATTTGCAAAACCGAGGAACTGTTGTAGTTTCCTACGGTTCGTTGGTTGGGGCCAATCTCTCACCGCCGCAACCTTGGCCGGATCAGTGGTGACGGAGTTGGAGGAGATTATGAACCCCAGGAAAGACAAAGAAGTGCGGTGGAACTCACACTTCTCGCCCTTCACAAACAGCCGGTTCTCCAACAACCGCTGTAGGACCTGACGTACATGCTTGACATGGGTCTCAGGATCCGGCGAAAAGATGAGTATATCGTCTAGATATACGAAGACAAACCGATGCAGGAAGTCCCGCAAGACGTCATTAACCAACGCTTGGAACGTCGCGGGCGCATTGGTGAGGCCGAACGGCATGACCAGGTACTCAAAGTGACCTAACGGGGTGTTAAATGCCGTCTTCCACTCGTCTCCCTCCCGGATCCGAACCAGGTGATAAGCATTCCTAAGATCCAATTTCGTGAAAATTTGGGCTCCATGCAGGGGCGTGAACACTGAATCCAACAGAGGTAACGGGTATCGGTTGCGAACCGTGATCTCGTTCAGCCCTCTGTAATCAATGCATGGACGGAGTCCGCCGTCCTTCTTACCCACAAAAAGAAACCAGCACCCATCGGGGAGGTGGAGTTCCGGATCAACCCGGCAGCTAACGAGTCCCGGATGTAGGTCTCCATTGATTCGCGTTCCGGACGTGAGAGGTTGTACAGCCTGCTGGACGGGTACTCAGCGCCCGGTATCAAATCAATGGCACAATCGTACGGATGGTGCGGGGGCAGCGTGAGTGCCAGATCCTTGCTGAAGACGTCAGCAAGGTCGTGGTACTCGGCTGGCACTGCCGCCAGATTGGGGGGGACTAAAACCTCCTCCTTAGCTGTCACACCGGGTGGAACCGAGGATCCTAAACACTCCCGGTGGCAGGTTTCGCTCCACTGAACCACAACCCCAGACGGCCAATCAATCCGGGGATTGTGTTTTAACACCCATGGAAAACCCAAAATCACTCGGGAGGTAGAAGGTGTTACATAAAACACAATCTCTTCCCTGTGATTCCCAGACACCACCAATGTCACTGGCTGTGTCTGGTGTGTGATTATTGGAAGAAGGGTGCCATCTAGTGCCCGCACCGACAATGGTGACGGTAAGGCCACTAAAGGGAGCCCAACCTCCTTTGCCCATCTGCTATCCAGCAGATTCCCCTCCGACCCCGTGTCCACCAGTGCTGGGGTGTGAAGGGTTAGATCCCCACTCAGGATCGTGACTGGGATACGTGCAGATCGTCGGGGTCTCCCCACGTGGGTGTTGTGACCCACCCTTAGCCCAGTCTCTAAGGACAAGTGCTGCTGTTTTGACCATTTGGGGCATTCTCTCTGTGTGTGCTCGGTAGAGCTGCAGAGAAAACACTCTCCACGGATCAGCCTCCTTTGTCTCTGATCTGATCGCTTTTTGGCCCTGCTCGTTTCCCTAGCAACGTCAGCAGGGGGAGCTGTCGTCACGTGGAGAGCCCTGGCAGCGGAGCGTGGGGAAGTCAGCTCCCTTTCGGACCCGGGAGGAAGAGGGACGGCTTGTGCCTGACCATGCCCTTCGTCTCGCTCCCGTCGGTGTTCTGTTAATCGGTTGTCTAACCATATAACCAGGTCGATAAGCCCATCTAAATCCCGCGGCTCGTCCTTCGCCACCAGGTGCTCCTTAAGGACCAGAGACAGTCCGTTTACAAAGGCGGCGCGGAGCGCAACAGCATTCCAGCCGGCTCACGCTGCCGCGATGCGGGAAGTCGACTGCATGCCTCGCTGCGCTCTGACGCCCCTGCCGTATCGACAGCAGCACACTTGAAGCGGTCTCGCCTCTATGAGGGTGGTCGAACACCTGTCGGAACCCCCTCACAAACTCAGTATAAACCGTTAGGAGCCATGAATTCTGTTCCCAGAGCGCCGTAGCCCAGGCGCGTGCCTCTCCTCGAAGCAGATTATAACGTAAGCCACCCGCCTAGCGTCTGACGCGTACATGACGGGACGCTGTGAAAGACGAGCGAGCACTGCATCAAGAAGTCCACGCACGTCTCCACACAGCCACCGTACGGCTCGGAGGGCTTATGTATGCTTCAGGGGAAGGTGGGGGGGGGTTCGTTGAACGACCAGCGGAATGTCTGTTTCTGGCACACGGTCAGCAGGAGGAGGTGCTGCAGCAGCGCCCTGAGCACGCGCTTCCACCTGGGTGGTGAGAGCCTCCATCCTATGATTGAGAACACTGCTCTGCTCGGTAACTAAGTCCAACCGAGCGGTAAAGGCGGTTAAGATGTGCTGCAGCTCACCCAACACGCCTCCTGCTGGCGCCTGTGCACCTCGCTCTTCCATTGGCTGTTCAAGCGATGGTTGATGCCCCTCGGGATCCATGACGCTGGCCGAGAAATCCTGTTGTGAAAGTGTCGTGACACAGACCCACAACAGGGGGCATTAATGAACGGACAATGGATAAGCCAAAAGTAACAATTTAATGTTGTGAATCGCACAACGACGTACAAACAATAACAATATGGTGGACTGTCAATCATACACCAGGTGACGTGTGGGCAGGCTCGAGGTGACGTGTGGGCAGGCTCCACGATAGAAGACGCCTGGCGAGAGAAGAGCCGGATCCCCACACAGCTTCCACCACCAACGGAACTGAAGAACACCGGAGCCGCCAAGCCCTGCGCCCCAGGTGGCCGCTGTCTTCAGCAGTCAGACCCGGTACTGCTGGCAGAGAACAGAGACAGTCCTGATGAGTGTGAGTTCGCACACTCAGTAATGCCACAGTCAGTGTTTAGTTAGGAGGGAGCACCTTCACCTCCAATCACACACTCGTGCAGCTCCTGTTTCACCACTTATCTGGTTTGGGGTGTGAGGCGAAGCCGTCGCTGATCACACCAAACACCAATCCCACAGATAAGGACACACCAGGAAGACGACTGCAAAGAAGTTCAGATTAATACTCAATGTTTTGAGTCAGCAGAGAAAATTACCTGAATGGTAGCTGATTTCTCGGCGGGGAGGTGGAGTTGCAGTCCGGCTTTTATGGTGGTGGTGATGAGTAGTGGATGAGTGACAGCTGGTACGGATGATGTGTGACAGCTGTCACTCCTGGTCGCTCCGACGCCCTCTCGTGCTTGAAGCCCGCACTTCAAGCAGGCGCCATCTTGTGGTGGTGGGCCAGCAGTACCTCCTCTTCGGCGGCCCACACAACACTCTGGACATAAATCAACTCTACATGGTGGATCCTTGATCTCTGGACATATAAAAAAAATCTGTAGTTTTTGTCAAAAGCATTTCCTTTCAAACTTTAATGGAATGAATGTCACTCCATAGGTCTGAGCTGAGCTCAGCTGGCTGCTGGAGTCTGCAGGTCTGCAGCCATACAGTCTTGGGCTGCTGCACGCCAGTCAGGATGTTTCATTTTGGGAGAAGAAAAAAACATTTTGATCATTTGCAGTTTATTGTTTGTATTACAACATTTGGAAAGAGGTGTCATTGATGTAAGCGGTGATTCGCTTTGAATTTCTTAATTCCGAGCAGACTCGACTCAGCAGAGAGCGGCACAGCTTTAGTAGCAATGGAACAGGGGATGATTCTTGTTTCTTTCTCACAAGACAGGAGTCCCAGTTAGTCACTTTAATCTGCACAAAAGTGACTCACGATTGACATATTTTAATGGCTTTGAGAGGGGATAAGTGTTGTGTGGGCCGCTGAAGAGGAGGTACTGCTGGCCCACCACCACCAGAGGGCACCCTGCCTGGAGTGCGGGCTCCAGGCACCAGAGGGCGCTGCCGCCTCACAGGAGCAGCCGGGGTGACAGCTGACACTCATCACCTGTGACAGCTGTCACCATCATCTGATCTGCATCGGGTATATCAGCAAGACGTCATCTCCACCTCTTTGCCGAGATATCGTTCTACCTGAAAGGTAATATCCTCAGCCTGACTGCTTGATAGAAAGCCCTTTTTGTGATTTTTGTGAGTGATAACAGACTTTTTCTCCAACGAGAGGTGGAGGTAGCTTCCCTGCCGTGCAGATTGCTGGGTGCAGACGCACCCACGTTTAATTGTGTTTTTGTTCCTCGCCAGCAGTACCAGGTCCGACATGCGGAGGCAGTGGCCACCTGGGAGTTCGGGACTTGGCGGCTCCAGTATTCCCGGGGTCTGGTGGCGGAGGAAATCGTTGTGGGTTCGGTTCTGCTTTGGACAGGTCTCCTATCTTCGAGGCTGCCCACACGACACCTTGTAATTTGCCCTCTGATCTATTGTGTAATTGTTGTGTTTGTTGTGCACGTTCGCAACAGTAAAGTGTTGTTATTTGACCTATTCCATTGTCCGTTCATTTGCGCCCCCTGTTGTGGGTCAGTTGTACTTACACTTTCCCAACAATAAGAAGCAGAGTTGCCACTTCTGAAGAGCAGCCACACGAAAACAGCGGATCGAAGCACTGCTCTAATTGGTTCAAGGTTCAAAGCAAATGACTCGTTGACTACTAATTAGTTGTCAGCGGTTTCAGTAGTCGATGTAGTAGCCCTAATTACAATACATATTATGAGCCATCAAGAATATGTTGAAACCAGGAGGATACTCAGAGAGTGTATTCCTCCACTAAGGATCAACAGTTATCTGGGATCTTTGGCTTTCTTTGATCCTTATTTACTGTTTGATTGGGACTGCCAAATTCTGACCCTGAGATTTGATCTTTTCTGACCTAATCTGTGATCGTGAGTTTAATATTGATTGTGTTACTTTGCTTCTGATAAGTTATGTTCGATCCTGAACTTTGTTCTTTGAACCTTGATAGTAAGGTTATGGTTTTGGCATTATCTCCCAGTTTGTCTGTCTGTTTGTCAACAAGATAACTTTGATCCTGTAATTAGGATTGCTGTAATAAGCATTTGTTCAAAGATCAAAAACAGGATCAGGATCAAAGGAACTCCATCTCAAAGGAAATTAGATCAAGATTCAGATGGGAGCTATGCCCCTTGAGCTAGCCATTCCAAGACCTTCCTTGAGCCAAGGCCAATCTCGCCACCCAAATCTCAATTAAATAATTCTTGACCTTTGGACCAATCAAACAAAGAAACCAATAAAGTCTACAAGTAAAGAGAAAAAACAAACAAATCAAAAACTAAAATACAATGAAACAAAATAAAAATAAATAATAAAAATAGGATGTGAAGTAATTAGTACAGGTGTAATAAATCATCAATATAAATCAGAATTAAAGTAAAATGTGACTTACAGGGATCCCTAGATCAATCTAAACATACTATGAACTGGTCAATGGCCCATTTTAAAAGTTGTGAATCAGGTGAGTGAAGATGTTACGCTGCGAGATCAGTGTGAGACTCTGGAGGGACCGATGACACCATCTAATGTAAAATCCAAAGTCTGGAAGAGATTAGTTTTTTTGGTAGGATGGAAAGTTGGCTAAATGTTTGGTTGTACAGAAGCTCTGTAGAATGGCCTGTTCAGTGCAATGGAAGCAAATTAGCATGTGAGATGTAGCGGTAAAAACTGTGCAGGTGACGAGCAGCCTGTGCACGCCAGGATAGCTGGCACTAGTAAGGACATGCATACTGGATCATCTCAGAGAGATGCACCCCCCTCCCCCCGAGTAATTAGTGATGCAAAGAAAAGTCCATCCATCCATCCATCCATCCATCCATTGAAAGTGATGGGAGCTGATACACACACCGTGATGAGAAAACCTGCTCACTGTCAAGTCCAAGGTCAGTCCCTTAAGGGTGTTTTCACACCGAGCCCATGATTTCTGCTCGGATGACTTCCACTCAGTATATTTTCTGGATTAGAAGTCACAGTGTTATTTATTATTGTTTGTTTGTTTTTACTAGTTTGGGAGGTCCTACAGCTTATACTCCAGTGCAACTTATATATCAAAAATAAAATCATACGTTTGTTTTTACTACCAATAACTATTTATATATGGATTTCCCAGGAACAACACATTGAACAAAATAAATGCTATTAATAAAGATACACAACAATTCACAAAAACATCAAATGAATGATGTATTGGAAAAAAAAATCAGATGGACTCACATTTTGTCCATCTTGTTTATTTTTTTGGATTAAAAAGTCCTTTTGGCACTCACCACAACCTGAGGGGCACAAAACATTGGAAACATATTATAAATGCATGGAGCTGAGTGTGCTGGCTAACGGGCAGTGCTGTTTGTTCTGTTTGCAGATTGAGTTGTGGGTTAATGTGACATACTGATGAGGTGTATCATTGAAATTTGGCCAGACAACCACATATTGTTAAAACCCACGCAGATATGTAAAGCGTCGGCACAACAGACTGTCCACTCTGAGTTCCAGAGAGCTTCTCCTCGTTCACCTCTTCTCAGTCACATCCACAGTGTATTCATCTTCATCACACTTTTTCTCTTATCATTTGCCGTGGGCAGCATTTTTAATCTGCTTAGAACAGCCTGCACTTGCTATTGAGTCTGCTCATTCATATGCCACATCTGTTCCTCCTGCCCTTTATTCCCTGCTGTGTTCTCATCTCTGTTTCTCTGTACATTCTGCTCAACATGGTTTCTTCCACACTGCATGTCATTGGAACATAAATGATATATTAGTCATTAACCCTTTAATATCCTCACATTTTTCAATAAAATGTAACACGTATCAAGATGATCTACCAAATGGGTGAGTTGACCATTAAAAGGTTAACACTGCGAAATTAGTAGTATCCATGTAGTTGACTGAAATATTTTAAATTACATATATAATGGCTGAGTAGATTCTTGCCATTTGATTGGTGACTTGTATGTCATGTGACATGGATCATTCATACCATTTGCCATTGTGTTTCATTTATTGTGCAATAGTATACAAATAATGAATGTTTATGAGTTCAATGGCACAAATATTTCATGAGGTGTATGATGTAAATGTAAGTCCCTTTTCTGTTGTTTATAAATGAATAAAATATGAAATGACAAGAATCTATTTTAGCCATTATATAAAACAAATAATGAATGTTTTTTCAATTCTTTAAGGGTTGAATGGTCCATTCCATCTTTCACCTCATGAAATATTTGTACCATTGAACTCAAACATTCATTATTAGTATATTATATAACAGCTGAGTGGATGCTTGTCATTTGATTGGTGCTTTGTATGTCATGTGACATGGATTACTCATCCCATTTGCGTTGCATTGCATTTAGAGTGCAATTCACTTCCATTTAGAGTGCAAATTTGGTTCCATATGTTTGGTACCATTGCACTCTGCACACACACACACACACACACACACACCCACACATGCACATACATGCGCACACACAAAAAAATCCACTGCACTGTAAGCCGGTCTGACGTGATTTTTTTTCGTTGCACTGAGGAAATAGTCTTGGTCTTTGGTAGTACGCGCGTGCACAAGCGCCTTCCCACTTGTGTGAGCATGCACCACGCGTATGCTCACACAAACATGGCAGAGTTTGTTTTGCTGATGGAGGACGATTTGATGCACGGCATGATGGACTCATCGTCAGAATTATTTTTGGACTCCTATTTAAAGTTTGTGTTGGTTTGTTGATGTCAAAACAGCAGTGACGCACCAAAGTTGGATTAATTTTCTGATGTTATTTTTTTCGCTGCACTGAGGAGGTACCAAATTGTAAATCCCTTTTCTGTTCTTTGTAAATTAATATAATATAAAGTGACAAGGATCTATTTTAGCTGTTATATGAAAGAAATAATGAATGTTTTTACATTCTTTCAATGTAACAAATATTTAATTCGGTGGAAGCTGGAACATTCGCCCGAGTTGAATGGTTGTTCCAGCTTTCACCTCATAAAATATTCGTACCATGAACTCATAAACATTCATTATTTGTATACTATTACTCAAGCTGAGAAAGAAAATAATCTTTCTTCCCTGCATCTTCATGGCTTATAGGCCCAAAATCTGAGTCAGTGAGTCAAGAATCATTCATCTTCAATAACTCAAGAAAGACACATATCAGTTACTTGAAAGTTGGCATGTAGGTACAACATATTTAGTAGACATGCAGGTTAGCTCCTGATCAATTACTGAAGGACAGGTCCATAATAAAATTCCTGTTTTTAAATCGGACAAGCATATGTGATGCATGCTGCTTGACCGTGTCACTGGTAGAGACTACTGTGTCGGTATATGCTTGTGTCAAATACAGTTGGCAAAAACATTCTATAATCATCATCATCATCACCACTTATCAAGGTCACGGTGCTGTCCAGGTCACGGTGGCAGCGCCCAAGCAGCTCATCCTAAACTTCCCTTGGCCAAGTCCTCTAATTCTTCTGGGAGATCCCAAGGTGGTCCCAAGCTAGCTGGGAGATATAATCCCTCCAGCATGTCCTGAGCCTTCCCATGGGTTTCCTGGGGTCAACCCGGGGACATCCTCATGAGATGCCTGAACCACCTCCTTTCAGTGTGAAGAAGCACTCAAAGTCCCTCCCTGATATTGAAGCTTCTCAACCTTTAGTGGAATATAAGCCAGATACATGACGGGAGGAAACTCATTTCCGCTGCTTGTATCCCGACTTTGTTCTTCAGTCATAATAATATAATATAATTTATTAATTTATATAGCGCCAAATCACGAATAATCGCCTCAAGGCGCTTCACAAACATTTAAAAGCAGAATAAAATGAAATAAGATTAAAACACAATAAAAAAAATGTAACCATAAAAAGGTAAAAGAAATAAAATAAATAAAACAAATAAAAAAAGACACAATCATATAAAATACTAATGATAAAACAGGGAGAACAAATGTGTCTTCAGCCTAGCTTTAAAAGTCTCCACAGAGTCCGACTGTCATATCAGCGCAGGCAGATCATTCCACAGAGCTGGGGCGCGGTGATAAAAAGCTCTGTAACCCGCTGACTTTTTCTTCACCCTCGGGACACACAATAGTCCTGCACCCTGTGAACGCAGAGCCCTAGCCGGCACATAGGACTCAACCAGGCCACCCAGATAGGAGGGTGCCAGTCCGTGAACAATTTTATAGGCCAATAGTAATACTTTAAAATCCGATCTCAAAGGGACCGGAAGCCAGTGAAGGGATGCCAGAACCAGTGTAATATGGTCAAACCTTCTGCTTCATGTCAAAAGTCTGGCAGCAGCATTTTGAACCAGTTGAAGACCCCTGACGCTGGACTGTGGTAAACCAGAAAACAAAGCATTACAATAGTTCAATCTAGAAGAAACAAAAGCATGAGCATAAGTTCATGACCATAGGTCAGGATAGACATGCAGATGGCGCAAACTTTCTAGAAACATGTAGATTCGTCAAGACTGGTTTAGACTGAATGGCTGTCAGATCTTACATGTACACGCACACACCTTGCTTGTGTGACATTATCGTGTAAAAGCATCAGTTGTGAGTACTCGGTAGTTATAAAACAGATGGTAAACGGTAGCCAGGTTCTATATGAAGAAAACATTTTTCTTTATTTGGCCATCAAATGGAACATTCTTATCTGAATCTTCTGTTTGTCAGGTGTTAATAATATGAATGTTTCTTTTTCCTGTGATATTGTTCTAAGCTGATATTTCAGCCTTTCTTCTGTCACATCAACCAATGAAAGTGCCAGAAAGCACCTTGAAAATTGGCTTTTGGATGGTGACAGCTGAATAACTTTGAAGGACTTTATCTTTTAACTGTCCTGGATGTCGTCTTGATAATTCCTCTTTTTGAATCAGCCTTCAAAAGTGTGGGTTGGCTCAATAATTCAAAGCCGTTACATTTGTTCTTTTCTGCTCATTGTTGTCCTAAAGAAAGAAAAAACAACATGAAATTGTATTAACTTTAAGCTGCTTCCACCCACTTTTTGGTGGGCTCATGCAGCTAAAAATCAATGGGAAAAGAAAAGTCTTCTGTGTCACTGTGAGCTTTTGTTTTTATCAGACAAAAATACTGAAATAGTTTGTCTCTTATCTGGTTTTTGGTGATTCTACAAAGCTTTAATGTCAGTCTTTAATAGTCAACCAAATGCAGAATTTGCCATCAAGGACGAGTGACAGAGTGATGAGTTTGTTTCTCAAAATACACACTGAATCCGGGTCAGGTTCCTATGAATTAAACAGGGTCTACTTTACCAAATGACAGAGAAGGATCACAGAACTCTGAAGCTCTCCTAGGTTCTGGAGCCAGTTTTTATTTCTTTGGTGTATTTGTGTGAGCTGCAAATTCAGCTCTCATTAACCTTTTCTTATTAGTATTTCAGTTTACTGCTAAGAAGTTGAAACATTCAACTGATCGGCTGATTTATCGGCTATCGGCAAATCAGCCAATTTATCGATTATCGGCATTTTTTTCATCCAAATATTGTTATCGGCGTCGGCCTAAAAAAATCCATATCGATCGGGCTCTAGTATTAATTGTGTTTTATTTTGCTCATGTGTAGGGTTAGGTATAGAAAGCCATATGAAGGTGTCAATCGTAAGTCACCTCAGACTCTTGTTGCGAGCACGAAACGAGAATCATCATCCATTCCACACCAGAGTTTTATGCAATGGTTCTCTGGTGTGATGGACAACTGAAGTTGTCCATCAGGTAAAGGAAAAAAAATAAATATATATATAATAATATCTTCCTCCAAAGAGCCCCACAGATTTCGGTTTAAATTAATACTGTAACTGCAGAGCGAATTGCTGTTTTAAATCAAATGACACTTCTTGCCAAACGTTATAATACAAACAATAAATTACAACAGACCAAAACTGGGGTTCCCCCAAATGAGACATCCTCTGTTTCTTATGAATTACATCCTGATGTGCAGCCAGCTGCAAGAGCTCAAGTCAGAGGCTATAAAGTCAGTCGTTAATATTTGAAAGGAAATGCTTTTGACGGAAAACTACAGATTTTGTATATTTCTATTTATGTCCAGAGATCAAGGATTTCTCGGCATGAAAACCACAATTTCCCTTCATTCAGCAACCAAATTACGTGGGACTGGGGATCATTGTTTATTTGGTAATATATTTCACACCAGTGATGAAGAAAAATTTGTGTATTTTTTTACTTGTTTGCTGTCGCAGACAAAGAGAGACAGAAGAAAAGTCTCATTCACAAAATGCGCGCGCACGCACACACACACGCACGCACACACACCACACACACACACACACACACACACACACACACACACACACACACACACACACACACACACACACACACACACACACACACACACACACACACATACCAACGTGGGGTCTGTGTGTTGTCATCAAACTCATGTGAAGTTAGTGAATGTGATTGGTTAATGACTGAGTTTTCCACCAATGGTAACACCCCTGTCTCCTGCTGCAGTTGAGGAGTCCTGTTTCATCCCAGCCTTCTCCCTTGTCCAGCTGAAAGGAGGAAATGAGTCGTTTTGCTGCATCTGTCTGCAAAACGTGCAGTAAATATGATAATAATAATAATAATATCATCCCCCCAAAAAACTTGCCTAAATTATTAATCATAATTCAAGTTATACTTGGCCTGTTGACAAAATTTTAAAAGTGCTGTGGAGGTTGAAGTCTCCACTTTCAACACACATTCAAATAGACCCTCAGATTGGAGCAGGTTGTGTGCTCCATTCGCTTAATTAGGCCATGTGACTTTTGATGAGAGGGCACGTCATTTGACTCCAGAGAGTTAAAGGGTGGTTAGTTTTGAATATATTTTGTAAATTTTAATAGCTGCAGTCAACATGGTCCAATGGCAATTTATGCCACTAACGGTTTCATATTGTTATTTGAACATGAAAGACAAGAGAAATCAGATTTCTGACGTCTGCCAATCCAGATCTGGATCACCTCCAAAATTCAGTGGAGTCTTCCATACCCTCATATCTATCTGTGTTGAAAATTTCGTCAAACTCTGTGCAGTAGTTTTGGCATAATCCTGCTAACAGACAGACAGACAAATAAATAATCAATGCTGATGATTTTATTCTGTCCTTGGCAGACGTAATTAGATCCAGCATATCTGAAAACCGATTTGACACTAAGATCACACAAATCAAACAGTAATCGATTTGGCTTGAAATTAGACATTGTCTTGTATTTCACTGACTCTGTAAAACAGATCCATTGTTGTAGGAGCATTTCTATGCAAAAACTATTTTTTTGGTAGGTCATTTTGGCAGCCATCTTAGAAATCTCTTGGATTTTCGAGTAGTCAATCAACCAGATTTGGTAAGTACTTCTTTGGGAATCATTCGGCCTGATTTGGTGCTTTTGCTGTAAAACTGATGTTATCTGCTCCACTATAATGAAACTGTTAAGTTCTGTCAGTGGATCAAGATTTCAGTCCAGTACCAGGTGGAGGAGAGGTGGGGGCCAAGTCTCACAGTCTGGGGATGTTTGGAAAGAAAGTCTTTAATCCAGGCGCATGTGAGTGGGTGGAAGCCGAGAGTGTCCAGTTTTGTGGTGAGTCTGTCCGGGATTATTGTGTTGAAGGCAGAACTATAATCCACAAAGAGCATTCGGACGTAGCTCTGCGGCTGCTCCAGGTGGTTTAGAGCAGAGTGGAGAGCTACGGCGATGGCGTCCTCTGTGGATCTGTTTGCCCTGTATGCAAACTGGTGAGGGTCGAGGTCTGGGGGGAGGTGGTCCTTGATGTGCTGAAGAACCAGTCTCTCAAAGCACTTCATGATTACCGGAGTGAGGGCCACTGGGCGGTAATCATTCAGGCTGGTGATGGGAGAGTTCTTCGGCACCGGGATTATGGTGGAGGTTTTCAGGCAGGACGGGATGACTGCTTGGTGCAGGGAGAGGTTGAAGATCCTGGTGAAGGTGGGCTGGTTGGCACACGTTCTGAACACATTGCCAGGTACTCCGTCTGGGCCAGCAGCTTTACTGGGGTTCACTGCGAGGAGCACTCGCCTGACATCATGCTCTTTTACAGTGAGTGGAGTGGTGCGGGGACCAGGTGGTGGTGGGGGGAGGGCAGGAGCAGGTGGGTGCAGCTGGGAAGATCCGAATATTTACAATTTACAACAATCCAGATGAGAATACAGGCGTTAATAATAAGAATTTAATACAATCTTCTTCATAAAACAAATGCAAAAATTAGGGTTTCCTAAAACCAGTGTTTCCTTTTTGCTGAATTACTCGTGCTAAAGAAAAAAAAACAAGAACAGACTGAGGCAATTACCTGAACTCACTGTCAGAGATTTTGACATGACATTAATCATGTTGCTATTGCATCATTAAATTATTAATAAAGTGGTTCCATCAGTAACCTGGATTTGACTGTAGTCCACTTAGTTTTAAGTGCACTTCCTCACTATTTAACTCTCTGAATGTCTTTTAATATACCAGATTAATCTCATGCCACGTGAGGTGTGCACATACACAACATAATTTTAAAAAAGGAAGTTACCCTTCATGTAGCAGTGGGTCTGTTTTGGTGCACCCTGTGGAAAATTCTAAGTTGTGTATGACAACAGCTTGTTTGACATCAGAGTAACAAGACAACCAGACTGCTCTCAAAGTGAATTAGAAATTCCATTAAGTTGTCAGTAATGATGGTGCAGTAATAAAGACGCTACATATTTCATAAAAAGTGCCACGGAACCTTTTACAGGACTGTTGTACTGAAGCACGAAAGCAGAACTCTCAATATATCAGTCGATTTACACTCCTCCTCTATGGTCATGAATTTTGGGTAATGACTGAAAGAATAAGGTCGGTGACATAAGCAACAGAAATGAGATTCTGCTGTCGGGTATCTGGGTTTACACTCCGGGAGGGACTCTGAGTACAGCAGTGATTAAAGTTTTACAGAAATTACTGGAAACCTGGGTTTTTACTCATGTGGTGAATGTTTCTGGGTTATTTTTGACAACATATGCCAGAATCTATTCATTCAGTTCATTTCAGTTCCACGCCCAAACATTTGGTGGCGGTAATGCACTGTGTTGATTTGCAAGCGGCCAATAATTTCCAAAGAAGAAGAAGGAGGGTTATTTTGTTTTGGTTTTGAAAGTATATTTAATCATATTTTGGGGGACTGCACGGTGGTTCCCCTCACAGTTTACTTTGTTGTGGACATTAAAAGTTATAAGCTGCATTTCCCCTCCAGTGATCATGCATTAAGTGGAGATAATGGCAGCTCCCAGCTGCTAAAAATGCTAACGCCATTAGCATACTGACATGAGTTAACTTTCAAGCCGTGTTCACACCGGGCGCAATGCGACGCCACCATCGCCCACTATGTCACTCTGCTTTCACTGCGAAAATTCACCCCAGTGCGTCATCAAATAGGAGGAGCTTCCATTCTGCTCTAGGCTCCGGTTGTCAGTCAAGTTAACATGGCGGACCTTGATCACACGGAGTGAGTTGCTGCACTCTTAATTGTTGTGGAAAGCTAACAAACGTCACCAGCAGCACCATCCCTGGGTTCACAACATCCTCATGAGACGTTCCCAATTCGGGGAGTATCATTATTTGCTGCAGGAGCTGCGTCTGGATGACGACCGCTTTCAGCGTCCTTCCGCCTCTGTAGGACACAGTTTGAAAAGACATCCTGGCCCGTTCACGCGCGCACATGTAAACAATTAAAAGACAAACTGTCCGCTGCCGCTGTTGCAGTACTGCTGTGGTGCTGCTGCTCACTCTCTGTCATAATTGTTGTGACCGCAGGACCTTTGTGGCCGGGACGGCAGTGGGATCGAACCCAGACAGCTCGCACTAAAGACCATTCCTTTACCAGGTCAGCCAAAGGGGAAATCCCCGTTAGCCAAGCTAGCGGGAACGTCTTTTCAATCAGGACCCAGGACCTTCATCTCGCTACATATCTCCCCACCATTTCTGACTTTGTCCCGAAGTCACAGGTGCATTTGAGCATGTTCTGTGACTACCCACATCCCGTTCGTGATGCCAGATTGTGACTGCAGGACCTTTGTGGCTGGAACGGCAGTGGGATCGAACCCAGACGGCTCGCACTAAAGATCATTCCTCTACCAGGTCAGCCAAAGGGGAAATCCCCGTTAGTCAAGCTAGCGGGAACGTCTTTTCAATCAGGACCCGGGACCTTCATCCCGCTACATTGTGTTTATAAACCAGTCACCATTTGTTTTATTATACATCTGTGTAGTTAATAAATAAAACAATCTTCACGGATGATTCACTTGCGTGCGCACGTAAAAAGAAAAAAACAAACTGTCCACTGCCGCTGCTGTTTGCTCTTCCCCCAAACTCTGTCATAATTGTGTTTATAAACCAGTCACCATTTGTTTTATTATACATCTGTGTAGTTAATAAATAAAATAATCTTCACGGATGATTTGCTCGTGCGCGCACGTGAAAAGAAAAAAATACTGTCCGCTGCCGCTGCTGCGGGGCTGCTGCTCGCTCTTCCCCCAAACTCTGTAATAATTGTGAAATAAAGGACAAAAGGGACATAAGTCCTGCTCACAGGCTGACTACCAGAGACAGGACATGTTCACATCCAACTCATCACTACATATCCAGTCCCTGATTGGTCATCGCAGCGCGACAAGACAAAAAAGTTCGATTTTTCAACTTGGGGAGGAGGGCAACGCGATGTGATATCATGCCACAATGCACCAATCGCTCAAAATCACTTCATTCACGGTCTATCGCGTCGTGTTGCATGGCTTGGCGCCACAACGCGTCCTTCCATAGGGATTACATGGCAACCTGTCGCCGCTGTCGCTCGCGTCACGCTTGGTGTGAACGCGGCTTCAGTCTGTGAGTCAAAACCACAAGATTAATGACTTTGAGCAACGGACAAAAAATTGTCTGAGGTGAGTGAGTGAAAATATGTGGCATTAGTGCTCTGCTGAAGTTTATCAGCTAAATTAACTTTTAGCTGCAGCTGATGTTGAATCAATCACTGTCAAGCTGAGTGTTCGAGCTATTTTTATTTTTACCAAATAAAGCTACACAGTTTTATTGTTACTGCCGCAACTTCAAGAAAAGTCTCACCTTTAAATAACTTAGATTTTTTTTTATTACTATCAAGTAATCAAAGAAAAAAGCACAGTGCTGTTTCATATGTCTGTATATTTTAAGAAATCTATTTCTTGTCCCACATTAGAAATTTAAACTGCAGATGGGCAGGAGTCATGAAGACCATATTTGACTGGAGTGCATCTTGAAGGCATTGTGAGAACTGGCATGGCATATGTTCCACTTTAGGTGTTGGTGTGAGGTCACAGTCATCTAACTCAACAGAAACAAAAATGTGGCAGTATTTTAGTGGCCAGGTACATTTAATCATCGTTAAGTTGTTAATTATGGTTATACCAGAAGTAAGTAGACTGACTGCATTCTGGAGTGCCTTTCATATAGCTGATGCTGAAAGAGCTAATGATGTCTCACATTTGCTTCCCCAGTCAAGGCTGATACCAGTTTTTACAGGTAAATGAGCATCTTGTCCAAGGACACAGGCAGGTAGCATGTGTCTGAATCAAACTCAGGCCTACATATTGTCATGGTAGCTCCTTATCCACTGAGATACCTGTTCTGATAAATCCTGCATGGGCCCTTAGACATGTTGGTGTGGGTGCTTATCTCAGGATTCCATAGCATGATGCAGATGAGGTACCTATTTGCAGCTGGGTGGATGGGATGGCACATTTAGTGTCTTGGGTATTGCATGGTGTGGAATTAAAAAAAAATATATATTAATCAAAACTAGCATTAGTAAAATCTAACTGAATAATATGTAATCCCAAATTACAGGTCAAATGTTCCAGCATATCGTTCAGTCCAAAGCAGAACTTATGTAAATTTACTACAAGGTGTCAACTTTGACTCAAATTCAATCAACTGTTTGTAGAGTCTTTGATGTTTGTGGTTCTTGATGAATCATCCATATTCTGTACTGATGTACTTACAATTTTGGGGGTGGAGGGGTGGGGGTAGGGGTGTAGAATAACCTGCATGGCAACTACCCACCTAGAATCATTACAGAACCACCCTGTGTCTAGACTGGCAGCCACCCAGGCAGACCACCAATACACC
This sequence comes from Thalassophryne amazonica, assembly GCF_902500255.1. Taxonomy (NCBI): domain Eukaryota; kingdom Metazoa; phylum Chordata; class Actinopteri; order Batrachoidiformes; family Batrachoididae; genus Thalassophryne; species Thalassophryne amazonica. Next base: position 35,160,698 of record NC_047104.1, on the reverse strand, counting down.
CCATCTGCTGAATCCTGTGAGCTCTGGAAAGCGAATAAAGCAGATAATCTTGTTGTCTGATATCAGGATTGATGTGGAAAATGGGATCCAGGGCAAAACAAAATAGGCTCATGAAACCTCTGTTGGCTATTCATTATGAAAAGTTAATAAGCTGCAGCAAAGTCCGCTTGAGTTTACGTCTCCGGTGAAGGCCGTGCACTCAATTTGTGTTGGAAGCAGAGTTCTCTTAATAAACAGCTAAGTAGAACAATGGTGTTTCTGGATGTCCTTTTGGGGTTAAAATTAAATGCCAGCCAGAGGCACAGGAACAGCAGATGATGGTGAACTGCACAGTGTGCACCCAAGAATTAAACCTCACAGATATCAAGACAGACGCATTCAGCTTTGTCTTTTTCCTTCTGGGCACCACTTTCTGCCAGACACAAGAAACAATTCAACTCTGACAGGAAAGCATCCTCCCCAACCTGCAGCTGTGCATCTTCACACATATCACTTCCTCAAAGAAGGTATCATCAATACATTTATGAGCTTGCTGTATCAGGTTGACTTGTTGAGATTACAGGAATATCGAACACACAAAACACCAAAGTCTTTGTGTCTTACAAACAGCTCCAGCTACATTTTAACTCAGCCAGAAACAAGAAATTCATAGTAGCGCAGTGATACCGGCCTGCAAATCCATGATATCAAAAAGCAGTTTTGTGCCATGGACCCAGTCTGTCAAATGATATTGATTTCATAGTGATTCATTCAATAATTCATTTTCTATCGCTTTATCTGGGTCCTGGTTGCGGTGGCAGCAGGCCAAACACTTCATCCTGCACTTCCCTCTCTTCAAACAACTCCTCTACCTCTTCCCAGGGATCCTCCCAGTTGAACATGCCTGAAAGACCTCCCTTACTCCATGGGTCAAGCAGGTTTTCGGTGCCACTTAAGGGGACTAAATGACACAGAATCCAGCCTCAGTGTACCATGGCCTACACAAAAATCTCTGACAGCGATTCCAGGGTGGTAGTTATAGCCAGATGGGGATCAATGAAGAATTGCACAAAGGGAAAAGTTTAAAAAGGCTCCAATCATATTGAAAAATATGCCATATTATTTAGCTGACTGTAACGATTCCAAAAAGTGGTCTCAATGGTCTCAGATTTGGAGGTGCTGATTCTCATCTTGGTCACTTCACACTCAACCTCAAACCTGCTCTTTGCACATCAGGGATTATTGACTGATGAATAAATGAATGGAACATAGTTTTGAATGGTTGAATGTTTGGTCTCCAAAGTAAAGGTCAAACAAGGTCACTGTCCATTGGATTCTATGACAGTATGTTATGGGGTTACATATATCATGTAAGTATGACTACAGTGCAAATTAAACCCCTATTAACTTAACCACCCTCTCTGGGAACTATCACCATATCATGGTGGAGAGCTTTGTGTTCCACTATGAACTTGAGAGCTGTGCTGTCTGGAGCCTTTGTGCTCCTGGTGGGGTCACCCAGGGCAAATTGGTCCCAGGCGAGAGGCCAGACTAAGAATGGTTCACAAGACACCATGACAGAACGAGGCAGAGGAAATGTGACCAGGCCGGGAGGAAGCCCGGGGCCCCCGTTTGGAGCCAGGCTTGGATGGAGGCCCCGTCAGCAAACGCCTGGTGGCTGGGCTTGCCAAGGAGCATGGTCAGTCACAGCCGGAAAAGGCAACATGGACCTTCCATCTCCACCCTGTGGGCTCACCACCCACAGGGGGAACCGCTGGTGTTGGGTGCACTGTCCAATGGGTGGCAGTGAAAGTCAAGGGCCTTGGCAGACCAGACCCAGGTGGCAGGGGCTAGCTCTGGGGGTGTGGAATGTCACCTCGCTGTGGGGGAAGGAGCCGGAGCTTGTGCGGGAGATGGAATGGTCCCGGTTAGACCTGGGAGGCCTCATCTCCATGCACAGCCTCAGCTCCAGCACTCTCCTTGATAGGGGTTGGACCTTATTCTTCTCTGAAGTTGCCCAGGGTGTGAGGTGCCATGTGAGTGTGGGGTCATGAGTCCCCGGCTGAACACCACTACGTTGGAGTTTACCTTGGTAGATGAGAGGGTCGCCTCCCTGTGCCTTCTGGTGATGGTGGTGGGGGGGACAGTTCTGACTGCTGTTTGTACTTTGGACAGACCTGGTAAACCCAAATGGATAGTGCGGGTGAACTTGGAACATCTGGAGGAGCCCACTGTCCGACAGATCTTCAACTCACACCTCCAGCAGAACTTTTCTAGCATCCCTGTGGAGGTTGGGGCATTGAACCAGAATGGGCAATGTTCAAAGTTTCCATTCGTAAAGCTGCAGCATGGAGCTGTGGCCTGAAGGTTTTAGGTGCCTCAAGGGGCGGCAACCCTCGAACACCATGGTGGACACCGGTGGTCAGGGAAGCTGTCCAACTCAAGAAGGAGTCCTTCTGGGATATGTTATCTTGGAGGACTCTGGAGACAGTTGCAAGGTACCGACAGGCCCGAAGAATGGCAGCCTCTGCTGTGGGGAGGCCAAACGGAGCGGTGTGGAAGAGTTTGGAGCAACCATGGAAAAGGACTTTCGGTAGGCACTAAGGTGCATCTGGTGGGCCGTGAGGCACCTCGGGGGGGAAAACGGGGAACCATCCAAGCTGGGATAGGATGGGGCTCTGTTGACCTCAACTGATGATGTAATCTGGCACTGGAAAGAACACTTTGAGGAACTCCTGCATCAGACCGGGGCGCCCTCTGTAGTAGGGGCAGAGCTGGAAGCTGATGGAGGACTATCATCAATTTCCCTGGTGGAAGTCACTGAGGTAGTCAAACAACTCTGCAGTGGCAAGGCCCCAGGGGTTGATGAGATCCATGTCTTGGATGAGATGTCTCTTTAACACTGCGTGGAGGTCTGGGACAGTGCCTAAGGAGCGGCAAACAGGGGTGGAGGTCCCCATATTTAAAAAAGGGGGCCAGAGAGTGTGTGCCAACTACAAGGGCATCACACTGCTCACCCTCTGTGGCAAAGTCTACTCTAGGGTGCTGGATGGAGGGTTCGGTCGATAGTCAAACCTCTGATTGAAGAGGAACAGTGTGGGTTCGGTCCTGGTTGTGGAATAACCATCCAGCTTTTCACTCTGACAAGGATCCTGGAGGGGACCTGGGAGTATGCCCATCCAGTCTACATGTGTTTTGTGGACTTGGAGAAGGCGTATGATTGGGTACCCTAGGAGATGCACTGGGATGTGCCGTGGGAGTATGGAGTGAGGCGGTCCCTTCTCAGGGCCATCCAATCTCTGTACTCACAAAGCGAAAGCTGTGTTCGGGTGCTCGGCAGTAAGTCGCACTTGTTTCCAGTGGGGGTTTCCCTCTGCCAGGGCTGCGCCTTGTCACCAATCATGTTTGTGATTTTCATGGACAGGATATCGAGGCATAGTGGGGGGAGGAGGGCTTCTAGTTTGGTGGGCTCAGGGTCTCATCACTGCTTTTTGCAGATGATGTGATCCTGAAACCGGGCTGTGACCTCCAACACTCACTGGATCAGTTTGCAGCCGAGTGTGAAGCGGCTGGGATGAGGATCAGCACCTTTGAATCTGAGGCCATGGTTCTTAGCAGGAAACCGATGGATTGCCTAGTCTGGATAGGGAATGCTGTCTTGCCCCAAGTGAAGGAGTTCAAACACTTTGGGGTTTTGTTCACAAGTGAGGGGACAATGGAGTGTGATATTGGCCAAAGAATCGATGCAGCAGGGGCGGTGTTGCATTCGCTCTACCTTACTGTTTTGACGAAAAGGTAGCTGACCCAAAAGGCGAAGCTCTCAATCTACTGGTCAATCTTCGTTCCCACCCTACCCTACGGTCATGAGGGTTGGGTCTTGACCGAAAGAACTAGATCAAGGGTACAAGCGTCTGAAATGAGCTTCCTTAGGAGGGTGGCTGCTCCTTCGCATTGAAAGGAGCCAGTTGAGTAGGTTCGGGCATCTGGTAAGGATGCTCCCTGGGCGCCTCCCTAGGGAGGTGTTCCAGGCACGTCCATCTGGGAGGAGACCCTGGGGAAGACCCAGGACTAGGTGGAAAGATTATATCCCCACACTGGCTTGGGAAGGCCTCGGGATCCCCTAGTCAGTGGTCAAGTGGTTAATGTGGCCCGGGAAACGAAAGTCTGGGGTCCCCTGCTAGACCTTTTGCCCCTGCGACCCGATCCTGGATAAGTGGCTGTAGATGAGTGATGAGTGAGCAATTTAACCACTAATTTTCATGACTTTTTTTCCAGGAGCAACTTCAACTTTTGTCACCTGTACAAACTGAAATTAACCTTTCTCCATGTTTGCTGTTTTTGCCCCATAACTCCCTAAATTTCAGTCATGGATAGTCCAGACTATACCTTTGTGCTATCTTTATGATGAGACAATAATGTGATATACATTTCAATATGATTGGGACATTTTTCAGTTCTTGTTTGACCCTTTCCTGGCTCCAGCTACCACCCTGGGATGGTTATCATATGTTTTTCTGTAGACCATGGTAGACTGAGGCTGGATTGTACAGTACGTGTCATTTAGTCCACTTAAGTGGTACTGATTAGCTCAGAATTAACTTCTGGACTAACAAGCAAAAAGTCTGACGGAGTTTTTCACTATTGTCTTTTATCCAGACAGCCAGCAGAAGGCAGAAAGTGCTTCCCAAAAATTTTTTTTTCAGCATTTTTTTGTTACAAGCAGGCATCTATGCTAGATTCAAGTCCTTATATAGTAAGGTTCACATCAGGGGCGATGCCAAAAATAAAATCATTTTTTTTGGCCATTTTTCGGCCAAAAACCCCCCACGTTGGGTCAAAATTAAAAAATGGTCCAATCCTTTTGATATGCATATCAAATTACTCGTCTTGACGAGTAGAGTTCAAAAATATATAGTTTGACCTATTTTTTACCTTGCGTTACGTCACAGTGACCGAAAATGTGGAAAGGTCAATACACTTTTCGTGAAGGGTCAAATTCATAAAATCGGTTATGATGGTCCGATTATGACAATTATGGTGTCTAATTATATGTTTTCTTGCACAAGAAAACCAATAAGACAACTTACATAGACCATTATGCCAGTCTTAGCTATGAAAATACAATTATGTCAGATAAGATGGGTCTATTGATTAACTTTATCCAACTTCTAAATGGTTATGACATCAAAACTGATCATAATTGGCCTCTTTTACATCAAGCACATTCATTAAATATAAAAATTGCATAAGTATGTTTTTTTGTGAATATAAAGAAAATCAGAATACAAAGCAAAGAAGACAGAGACATTTTAGAGTACACAATGGCTATTTTATTAAAATAATTTTTTATGATTCACTGTTTCCATTACACAACATACACTTGATACCTCAAGTATCAGAACCATTCAAATAAGTTCAATACACCCACTGACATTATTATTATTTTTTCGTTATTAGTACCAAATTGACAAATTTTAGTTACCTTAAAGGGGCATTCCATAAAAATTAAACTGATTACCACCCATGTTATGGAAAAACATATATTAATATGATGATTTGATGTGATCTGACATCATTTCATGTCTGAGTTACTTTCATTAGTCACTTCCTCCAAACCATCAACATGTCTATTAGACCCCATTCCTACCAGGCTGCTCAAGGAATCCCTACCATTAATTAATGCTTCGATCTTAAATATGATCAACCTATCTTTATTAGCTGGCTATGTACCACAGGCTTTTAAGGTGGCAGTAATTAAACCATTACTTAAAAAGCCATCACTTGACCCAGCTATCTTAGCTAATTATAGGCCAATCTCCAACCTTCCCTTTTCTCTCAGAAATTCTTGAAAGGGTAGTTTGTAAAACAGCTAACTGATCATCTGCAGAGGAATGGTCTATTTGAAGAGTTTCAGTCAGGTTTCAGAATTCATCATAGTACAGAAACAGCATATACAAATCATCTTCTTATGGCCTCAGACAGTGGACTCATCTCTGTGCTCGTCCTGTTAGACGTCAGTGCAGCTTTTGATACTGTTGAACATAAAATTTTATTACAGAGATTAGAGCATGCCATAGGTATTAAAGGCACTGTGCTGCGGTGGTTTGAATCATATTTATCTAATAGATTACAATTTGTTCATGTAAATGCGGAGTCTTCTTCACGGACTAAGGTTAATTATGGAGTTCCACAAGGTTCTGTGCTAGGACCGATTTTATTCACTTTATACATGCTTCCCTTAGGCAGATATTATTAGAAAGCATTGCTTAAATTTTCATTGTTACGCAGATGATACCCAGCTTATCTATCCATGAAGCCAGAGGACACACACCAATTAGTTAAACTGCAGGAAATGGTCTTTCAGACATAAAGACATGGATGACCTCTAATTTCCTGCTTTTAAATTCAGATAAAACTGAAGTTATTGTACTTGGCCCCACAAATCTTAGAAACATGGCATCTAACCAGATCCTTACTCTGGATGGCATTACCCTGACCTCCAGTAATACTGTGAGAAATCTTGGAGTCATTTTGATCAGGATATGTCCTTCAATGCGCATATTAAGCAAATATGCAGGACTGCTTTTTTGCATTTGCGCAATATCTCTAAAATTAGAAAGGTCTTGTTTCAGAGTGATGCTGAAAAGCTAATTCATGCATTTATTTCCTCTAGGCTGGACTATTGTAATTCATTATTATCAAGTTGTCCTAAAAGTTCCCTGAAAAGCCTTCAGTTAATTCAAAATGCTGCAGCTAGAGTACTGACAGGGACTAGAAGGAGAGAGCATATTTCACCCATATTGGCTTATGTTCATTGGCTCCCTGTTAATTCCAGAATAGAATTTAAAATTGTTCTTCTTACTTATAAGGTTTTGAATAATCAGGTCCCATCTTATCTTAGGGACCTCATAGTACCATATCACCCCAATAGAGCACTTCGCTCTCAGACTGCAGGCTTACTTGTAGTTCCTAGGGTTTGTAAGAGTAGAATGGGAGGCAGAGCCTTCAGCTTTCAGGCTCCTCTCCTGTAGAACCAGCTCCCAATTCGGATTAGGGAGACAGACACCCTCTCTACTTTTAAGATTAAGCTTAAAACTTTCCTTTTTGAAAAACGCTTATTGTTGGGGCTGGATCAGATGACCCTGAACCATCCCTTAGTTATGCTGCTATAGACTTAGACTGCTGGGGGGTTTCCCATGATGCACCCAGTGTTTCTTTTTATTCACCTCGTTTTGCTCTGTATGCACCACTCTGCTTTTAATCATTGGTGATTGATCTCTGCTCTCTTCCACAGCATGTCTTTTTCCTGATTCTCTCCCCTCAGCCCCAACCAGTCCCAGCAGGAGACTGCCCCTCCCTGAGCCTGGTTCTGCTGGAGGTTTCTTCCTGTTAAAAGGGAGTTTTCCTTCCCACTGTCGCCAAGTGCTTGCTCATACAGGGTCGTTTTGACTGTTGGGGTTTTTCTGTAATTATTGTATGGCTTTTGCCTTACAATATAAAGCGCCTTGGGGCGATTGTTTGTTGTGATTTGGCGCTATATAAATAAAATTGATTTGATTTGAGCTTCTTATTCAGATGGACTTTGCTGTATAAATGCAGTTCAGATTTTAGTCTTTAGTTATTTTATTCATATGTGGCCATGCGATGCAAGGACCACAAACAGTACCTCAAAATAAGGTACACGTCTCCAAGAGTACGTACATTATCCCCATTATTACCTCCATGAACCAAGAGATGAAGGGTTATAAACTGGAGTTTAGAGGTCATTGTGCAGCATGCTGTGTGTACATCAAGAGGCTGGTTCTTGAAATAGAAAGAACTAAAAGTGAGTGACAGACATAAAAGTAAAGTCTTTGAATCAGATGAAATGATTTGCATGGCTCATGCAAACTAGTGTTCTTTAATCCTTCTACAAAATGATGATCTACATAGCTCCAGAAGAGGAGCAGAGGGGTACGTGTGCATATAGTATACAGTGGTGGGCACACTTCCGATAATCCGATAACAGATAATTATCGAAGATAATGTTTTCATTATCGGATTATCTTTTTAGATAAATTTAAAAACCATCATCGGACTGATTATCTTCCGATGAATTACCGTCCGACTAAGCTGAGCAGTGAAAAACATTTTTAAAATTGTTAAAACTGTTGAGACCTACCTGTTAAAAGTTTCCTAATAGGCATGTTGTTCTACTCTCTGCAGTCAGAAACCACTTTATCGTCTGTAAGCAAAGGAGAACTGGTGGCCAAAAAAAAAATCATTTCCTTTAACACCATACTAATGTAATCGCAATGTCACCAACTCATCCAGAGGCATACATGTTTAACTTATGGTTCAAATTTTAACCACTCACTTTAGACAAGTTATTTAAAATTATTGTCATGGCTGAAGTTTATAAAGTGAAAATATCAGATATATGTTTTCGTTTTAAAGTAATGTGCTAATTTTTAAGGTTTTGTGAGCACATGCTGTGCCAGGCAGCAATGCATTATGGGTAGCATAAGGTAATCTCAGACGTTCACGACAGGACAAATGCATTTCAGACACTCTGTTCAGGGTCCACAGATAACAGCATTAAACTCTAGTGCCTAAAACTCTCGTGAATATATTCTCTGGGTTTATAGACGTTAGTGTATTTGCGTTTGTTAAATTCCATGCATCTTACATGTAGCAGACACGGATTATCTGGAATTTTGTTTGACATTTTTTCAAGGCCGCTACTGCCATCTACTGGCCAGGAATGTTCATGGCAGTATTAAACGTCTGGGTACATGGCTGCTCTCAAAGTGTTGGTATTGTCCATTGTCCAGGCGCTTTTTGTGTGCATATATGTTAACTTTGTATTCTAAAACTACGGTTAGAAGTAATTCCGACTCCTTATCGGTCCACATGAATGAGGTTGGCGCCATGTTTTTAGTTTTTGTGGAAGTGATGACTAGAGAATAAGGCTCCTGATTGGATAGAATTTAAATCAGTACCGCCACCCAAGGTTTGGCAGACTAATTACAACACATTTATACGGTTCGATGTGGATGGATTTTTTTTTTTTTAAACGACGTAGTGTGGATGAAGTTTTTTCCCCAAACTGAAAGGGTAAGATATTCTGTTTTACAAATACCCGACAACGTGTGTACATGGCCTATGTCTGTGAAAGGCACTATATAAATAAATTATACTTACTTACTTACTGATACTGAGTGCACATTTACAACATCATAAAAGTTTTAAAACATGCAATTGCGATGACACTTCCAGGGCTCCATAAAAATGCCTGTTTTTACAAATAAAAATGGAATATTTTACAAAAGCACATTTATCTTTAAACCAACACATGACACACGTCACATTAACGTGTTGGTTTACATAATGGATTACTGAACCAATCACTGTTTAGCACTTTTACCCAGAATGCTTTGCGGTCTGTGTTTGTTACAAAACCTCAGAATTTGTGCCTTATTCAACATTAAAAGATATATGTTATATTTTAACTTTGTACAAATGACAGAATTGACATTAATGGAGTTATTCTATCAGTATTTTCAAAAAACCATAAGTTAGTATGACTTTATTTTTCAAGACCTCCGCCTGAGCGGAGTATTGAAATTGATAGGGAGCTGGCCTTATGGCTGCGCTCGGTGTGCCTCTGTGGTGGGAGAGCTGTTGTAAACAAGAGTTTCCAGCAGGGCCAGAATGTTAAAAGAAAAATGATGATTAGTAAAGAATTGATTTCGTGGGTCTTGCTTCCTGCAGGGGGCAGCATGGTCAAACATTCTTGCTTATTTTTTAGGTCTTTTACCGCTTTTGATGCTTTCAAAAGTGATCGTGTTAAAAATCAATTTCAGCTCTTTAGTAATTGCAAATGTCTCATAGACAACACCGGAATTTATCGGTTATCGATTATCTGTAACTTCCGATACATTTTTGGGTGGTTTATCGGTTTATCTTTATCAAAGATAACTTTTCAGTTATCTTATCTGTTATCGAAGTTAATTTTTTGGTTATCTGTGCCCACCACTGATAGTATATCTCAAACAGAAGTGATTGAACTTTCTGGGGAGATGGTCTTTTGGTCAAAGTAAATTGACTGCATTTGTGTTGTGCTTTTCTGTTTGAACTCAGAAGCTCAAACCATTTTCTTGTGATGCCTCAAGTTCACACATTCGCTCACACATCATGAGCTGTCATTGAAGCAACTTGGTTGCCAGAGTTGGCCGCAGCTCCATACAGCAAAGAGGGGGACGGTGTGAGTGGCCCACTGCAGCGTGAGCCCTCAGACACGGTAAGCGCATCGGAGGCAAAATATCTTGAGACTGGTATAAAATAGTCTCAAATACAAGTCAGTCAGAGCTGCGTGTCGTCAGAGCGAGCTGCAAAAAGTTTGTACCTGAGTTTTCAGAGGTGGTGTTTGTAGTTGCCATCTGCCACGCCGGTGTTTGCCAACCCGGACAGTGGGAATACCACCTCAACCGGCAACTTAGCCCCGCGACTGGACAGCAACAACGTCCGAGGCACCAGCGCAGTGCAGATCCATCCCAGTGACAAACAACGCAGGCTGTTAACATCGGCGATCGACAAGCTGCTCATAAGCCGACCATGGGGCCTAAGAAGGTTCTGACAGCGGAGGAAGGTGACGATATTAAAAAATCTCTGGACTTTCTATCAGAGGAGATTTCTGTTGTGAAGCAGCAACAGAAATCAATCATGGATCTGGTGGAGGAGGTGAAGGCATTACGGCTCCAGAATGCCGAGAAAGACCGGCATCTGGTGCAGCTGGAAAATAGAGTGGCTGAATTGGAGCAGTACACCAGAATTAACGACGTCATCATCACAGGTCTTCATATCAAACCACGGTCCTACGCACGGGCGGTAACAGATGAGAGCGGAGGGGAGCCCAGAGAACAGGAGGTCAGCTCTGTGGAAAAACAGGTTGCTGATTTCCTCCTATCTAAAGGTATAGAAATGGATTTAAATAACATTGAAGCGTGCCACCCTCTGCCCCGGAGAAATGACGGTGATAAACGAACCGTCATCATGAGATTCATCAACAGAAAACACAAAACAGCACTGTTAAAACAAGGAAGAAAACTGAAAGGGACAAACGTATTCATCAATGAACATCTCACCAAACGGAATGCCGACATCGCCAGGAAAGCACGCTTCTTGAAGAAACAGGGAAAAATCCAGCACACATGGACTTCAAACTGTAAAATATTCATCAAACTGAACGGATCACCAGAACAAGCAAAAGTCATGGCAATAAGGAACATCGAGGAGCTGGACAAATATGAACAATAGTGTTTCTTTAAGCGAGGATCTGGACAAATATGACCAATAAGGTATGAGGACACAAACACATCACAACACCATGACACAGACCAGAGGAACCTATTCATCTACTACCTATTCATCTACATCTGGAGACAGAAGGATATAACTCAAGGATTGCTGATCATGGAAAAGTAGAACTGAGAACATTTAAATACACAGACCACAATGTACTGGACTTGGAGCACGATATAGACCCGGACAATAATTTCTTCTCAAATATCAATGACAGTTGTTGCTATTATACAGATGCACAGCTTAATCGGATCATTAAAACGGATAACAATTATCAATAATCCATTTCAACAGCAGAAGTCTATATGCAAACTTTAACACATTAAAGAATATTTAAGTCAGTTTAAAAAAATATTAACATAATTGCTATATCAGAAACATGGATCAATGAAGATAAAGGAATGGATTTTGAACTGGATGGATATGAATTTAATTGTGTAAACAGAAAGAATAAGAGTGGAGGAGGAGTGGCTGTGTATGTGGATAAGAACATGGATTATAAATAGTAGACAATATGACAACTGTGATTGATAACTTATTAGAATGTATAACTATTGAAATATGTGAAGAAAAAAGCAAAAATGTATTAGTCAGCTGTATATAGAGCACCAGGATCTAGTATTGAAACATTCACTGACTGTATGGGAAAAATGTTCTCAAAAACTAATCAAAAACTGTGTTCATTTGTGGTGACTTAAATATTGATCTGCTCAATCCAAATAAGCTAAAATAACAGATGAATTTATCAGTATAATGTACAGTATGAGTTTATAGCCAAAAATCACCAGGCCAAGCAGAATTACATCCCATAGTGCCACCTTAATTGATAATATATTCAGCAATGATATTAAGAATAACACTGTGAGTGGATTATTAATCAATGACATTAGTGATCATCTACCAGTTTTCATCGTTTATAATAGAAACCATCGGCGGAATCAGCCAGAGGAGAAAATAAAATACAGGCGAGTGCGGACAGAGGAAAACATGAACACACTAAAGAAGGATTTACAGGAGCAAAACTGGGAAAAGGTATACAGTGAAAGTGATGTTGATAGTGCATATGAAACTTTTTTTACAAATATTTACATCATTATATGATAAAAATTGTCCAATTAAACAAGACTACAGAAAACAAAAATCCAAGCTCGACCATGGATGACGAAAGGGTTACGAAATGCATGTAATAAGAAAAATACACTGTATAGAGAATTCATAAAACTAAAGACTAAAGAGGCAGAAAATAGATATAAGAAATACAAAAATAGATTAACTAATATATACGGGTATGTAGGAAGGAATATTATAGTAACATATTATATAATAACAAAAACAATATTAAAGGAATATGGGATATATTAAATAGCATTATCAAAAATGGTAATAAAAAACAGAGTTACCCTCAGTATTTCATTGATAATAATGTCAAGAAGGAAAATAAGGATGAGGTAGTCAACGGTTTAATAATTTTTTTTTGTAAATATTGGACCAAGCTTGGCAGAAAAAATTCCCGATTCCCAACCTGAGGATTGGGATAATAATCTCATAGAAAGAAATCCCTGTTCAATGTTCCTCACAGCAGTGGATGGAAATGAAATTATAGACATTGTGAATAATTGTAAATATAAAACATCTACCGATTTAAATGAAATGATATGGTGGTGGTAAAACAGGTCATTGAATGGATTGTAGAACCATTAACATACATCTGTAACTTATCATTTCAAACCGGTAAATTTCCCAATCAAATGAAAATAGCTAAGGTTGTGCCGCTGTATAAGACTGGGGATAGACACCACTTCACAAATTATAGACCTGTTTCTTTGCTTCCACAATTTTCCAAATTATTAGAAAAGTTATTCAATAATAGATTAGACAAATTCATAATAAACATAAATTACTTACTGATAGTCAGTATGGATTCAGAGCACATAGTTCAACATCACTTGCATTAATAGAATCAGTTGAGGAGATTACAAACGCCATAGACCACAAATTACATTCAGTTGGAATATTTATAGACCTTAAAAAGGCTTTTGCTACAATTAATCATGACATATTAATCAATAAACTTGAACAGTATGGGATTAGGGGGTTGGTGTTGCACTGGGTGAGAAGCTACTTAAGTAACAGAAAACAGTTTGTGAAGTTGGGGGAATATACATCATCATGCTTGGACAATGCTTGTGGCGTCCCACAGGGGTCAGTATTGGGTCCAAAACTGTTTCTAATTTATATAAATGATATTGTCAATGTTTCCAAAATATTAAAATTAGTATTATTTGCAGATGACACAAGCATTTTTTGTTCAGGGGGGGATTTGCAGGAGTTACTGAGGAGGATCAGTATAGAAATGGGAAAATTGAAAATATGGTTTGACAGAAACAAATTATCATTAACTTAAGTAAAACAAAATACATGTTATTTGGCTATTGTAATACAGACATACAGGTTCAGTTACAAGTCGAGGGGGTAGATATTGAAAGGGTACATGAAAATAAGTTTCTGGGGGTGATAATAGATGATAAGATAAACTGGAAGACTCATATAAAACATATCAATCAATCAATCAATCAATCAATCAACTTTCTTCTTATATAGCGCCAAATCACAACAAACAGTTGCCCCAAGGCGCTCCATATTGTAAGGCAAGGCCATACAACAACCATGAAAAACCCCAACGGTCAAAACGACCCCCTATGAGCAAGCACTTGGCAACAGTGGGAAGGAAAAACTCCCTTTTAACAGGAAGAAAACCTCCAGCAGAACCAGGCTCAGGGAGGGGCAGTCTTCTGCTGAGACTGGTGGGGCTGAGGGAAAAAACCAGGAAAAAGACATGCCGTGAAGGGGGGCAGAGATTGATCACTAATGATTAAATGCAGAGTGATGCATACGGAGCAAAAAGAGAAAGAAACAGTGCATCATGGGAACCCCCCCACAATCTACGTCTAAAGCAGCATAACCAAGGGATGGTCCAGGGTCACCCGATCCAGCCCTAACTATAAGCCTTAGCGAAAAGGAAAGTTTTAAGCCTAATCTTAAAAGTAGAGAGGGTATCTGTCTCCCTGATCTGAATTGGGAGCTGGTTCCACAGGAGAGGAGCCTGAAAGCTGAAGGCTCTGCCTCCCATTCTACTCTTACAAACCCTAGGAACTACAAGTAAGCCCGCAGTCTGAGAGCGAAGCGCTCTAATGGGGCAATATGGTACTACGAGGTCCCTAAGATAAGATGGGACCTGATTATTCAAACCTTATAAGTAAGAAGAAGAATTTTAAATTCTATTCTAGAATTAACAGGAAGCCAATGAAGAGAGGCCAACACGGGTGAGATGTGCTCATATATACATATATACATATACAAAGTAAACTGTCAAGAAGCATTTCAGTTCTAAACAAAGCGAAACATATTCTGGACCACAACTCACTCCGCATTCTTTACTGCTCACTGGTTTTACCATATTTACAGTACTGTGCAGAGGTATGGGGTAATTGTTAAAGATTTTATATATATATATATTTTTATCACTGTTAAACATTTGTACCTTTGTCTTCTTTCTTATGAAAACGTTATTGTGCTGTTTTGCACCAGTCTTAAGATAACCCTGAGAATGCACATATTATTCAACTTTGTTTTAGCATGCTGAGGTCAGTCTGAACTGGGAGTAAAGAACTGGAGGTTATTTTGACCGTTGTGAATTTATGGCCTTGTGATATGTGATGCTTAGTGTAAAGAACAGGACACTCTAGGCAGATGCAGAACAGATGATAAGTGCAACAAACGAACGGGATGTGCTGACCTTCGATGATAAGATTAAAGGAAAGAAACTGTTTTTCCTTACAGCTGCACTTATTGACGTATGTGTTTATGTCACGGGAAGAAACTTGTCTTGCGTTGTTCCCCCCACCCTTAGGACAAGTTTTATGATGTGGTTAGGGCTTCTCCAATAAAAGAGCAGGAGCGCAGGCCAGACTTTAGTGTAGCTTTGGTGTACAGCCTGACTGCACTCCTCGCGAGATAAATTTGACTTTCTGTCTCACTGGTGGTTCTTGACTCTGTTTGTCTTATCAAGGTTTTAAGAATGTTTGGAGGAGAAAATACCCAACATTGACTGGGGGCTCGTCCGGGATCTCAACAATACCGGAGGTGTCCGGCGGGGGTCTCCAAGTCCAGACGTAAATCCTTGGCCAAGGTCCGATCGATTGATCGTGTCTGCAATTGTCGACCACCGGTAACATTGTCTGGTTGATGAGATTTTCCCGAAGAAGACAGACAGGAAGTCGAGTCAGTGAGTAAAATTTCTTTGTAACAGTACTGAGTGAGTGGTGATCAGATCACATAAACAGTTAAATTCCGCAAGTGATGATACAGAATCGTCTGTTAATGAAACACAGTTAAACTCTGTAAGGAGGTCGGACTCCTCTACGATGGCGAGGAACGCACGTAGTTAAATTCCGAAGGAGGGTGCGGACTCCTCTGTTTATATACGCGTACCGGTAGGGGATAAAAGTGATCACATAAACAGTTAAACTCCGTAAACGATGGCATGGAATCGTCTGTTAATGTAAAGCAGTTAAACTCCGCGAGGAGGGCGGACTCCTCTACGGTTGCAAGGGACGCACGTAGTGAAATTCCGGAAGGAGGGTCCGGACTCCTCTGTTTTAATACGAAGTAATACCGGTTTTGAGAATAAAAGTGTGAAAGTGTAATACTTTGGACAACGTTAGTGACAACCGTGTGTGGAAGCAGAGGCAAGTGATTCCGCTTCCTACGGGGAGGTGAAAGGAATCAACCACACGACGGGAAATTAATTGTCACGTCCAAAGAAAGTGAAAACTTCAGATTTAGAACACCCTAGGTGTGCCCCCGTCTGAAGTCCAAATTATAACAAGGGATAATAAAATGGGGGGTAAGACGTCTAAAAATAAGGAAAATTTATCAACTGACGACTGGAAATTTATGGAAGCAAAAAATCCAAAAGCAACAAAGAAATTGGAGACCTGGATAAATAAACATGACTTTGACGGACGACTGAACCTGACTAGTATCCAGAAGTTGAAGGAAAGGTTAGAAGAGGAACATAAAGGTGATAAGAAAAAGAAGCAGAAAATAGGGGCAGATTTAGTGGCGTTTTGGGAGGAGGAAGCAGAGAACAGACAGAAGGGAGCAGAGAAGCGACGATTAGAGAAAGCAAGGAAAAAGAAAGGCGTAGGTAAGGCAGAAGAAGATGTGATAATTCAGCACAGAGAACCAGAACAACCTCAACAACCACCGTTGGCTGGATCGTCGGTAACAACACAGTTATATCCTCCTCTACCAAAGGATGATGACGTACCGCCACCACAGTATGATTTGGCAGTAAAACCTAAGGTAAAAAGTGAAAAACAAGAAAAGCCACAAACACGCAGTCAAACAAAAATGCCTACAGCTCCTCCCATGGAGGAACACAGTGACCAGGACGGTGCCTATCCTATGATAGAAGTACCAAATCCTCGTGCAGGCACAGCAGGACATCGACCAACCATGCTCGTATATCGAACATGGAATGCTGATGATATCAAAGCAGCAGTTGACATGATACCATCACCTCATGTTGACATTGAGGGATTCATGCAAGACATAGAAAACATTAGAAAGTCGTATCACCTAGATGGAACTGAGGTCCAACAGGTATGGATGAAAGCATGTGGCCCTAAATGGAGTCAGGTACGCGGAGATTGGAATCCTGTAGACCGGGATGGCGTACCGGTGCAACATGATGATCCAGTCTTGAAAACACGAGTGGAAGCCATGATTACACGAGCAAAAGGTGTGTTAGGACCAAAAATAAATTATACTGAAATTACCAGGACAGCTCAGAAAGAAGGAGAGCCATGGACAGAGTTTAGATGCAGATTTGAGAGTGTATTTAAGGTCCACAGTGGCATAATGCCAGGAACACCAGTGTATGAACAACAATTGAAAAATGCTCTGATCCAGCAATCCAACAAGGATATAAAAGCTTGGATACAGAAACACTGGATTGGACTGCCTACAGGCACATTGGAAGAAACACACACCCACTGTTGTCATGCAGAAGAAGTCTTAAAGCAGAAAAAGACAGGTAACAGCGACAAAGGAGTATGTAGCACAAGGAGATGATGAAATATATTACCAACAGGGTAACTTAAGACAGCAGAAGAAGTGGAAACGCCCCCAAAAGCCATGGCAGAACAGACAAGGTGGACAGCCACAACGTCAAGGACCATGGCAACCACAACAGCAGCGCAGACAGGGAGGGCCACCACGTGGTCCCCTGATTTGTTGGAACTGTGGAAGAGAGGGACACATGTCTAGAAATTGTTCGAATCCACCTGCTGATGGCACAGCAGGAAGAATTCCACAACGGAATAATCCTCCACAACCACAGTATCCACAATGACCAGATTCCATAATCCATGGCACCACTTCAGACAGCGAATCTGAGTGCGATATGGATTTATGTGCCTTACTGGGAAATCCAGTACCAAAACCGGAAGTGACTTTGTTAGTAGATGGACAACCGGTGATATTTCTTTGTGACACAGGAGCATGTAGAACCACATGTAATAACAACATACCTGTCCATAAACTAAGCAACGAAACCTTCAGGGTTCGCTCTGCAAATGGACAAACATCAGACGTCCCTATTACTAAACCTATAACCTTGGAAGATCCATTTGGAATGACGTGTACAATGCCATTGCTGAACATGCCACAATGTCCAGTTAACCTCTTAGGACGAGACGCATTGACTGCATTGGGCTTGTCCATAATTGTGGAACAAGGGAAATTAGTTGTTAAGCGCACAGGTGGTGTTAACATGGTGAGAGAAGAAAGCGATGACCCCACATTCCACTATTACTATACATTTGACATTTCTGAAGAAGATGCTGCAGGATGGGGTAAAGAAGTCGTTTTGCAAGCAACAGCCCTACTGAAACATCCTGAACAAAAGATGTCACCACCTGACCTGCATGTCACAATGTGGCATAAAGATCCTCCGGGTCCGGATGGTGACTATGAAAACAAATTGAAAGACATTTCACCTGTGAAGCTGACAATGACAGATTTGATTCATGATGGCAACTCCACAGCTGTCATAACAGTGACAGGTGCCACTGAAGATGTTTTAAAATTGAGATTCACAGGTATGCCATTACATGTGTCACTTTGTAAACCATATTTGACAGAATGGCAAGATTTGGGACTGATAGTCATGACAGCTTTGTCAGCCACTGATTGGAGCAGAGTTGGACCACGAACGGAGTTCAGCCCATCAACTAAATTGTATAAAGTGCCAGTTGATGTCTCATTAGTGCTGACAGCCGGAACACATATTGATGTGTCCACTTCACAATCCTGAGTGTTTCAGTTGAGTCCTGAAGAAGATGATCTTCTTTCTTCAGTACCATCAGGATTGTGGACAACAGGTCCTTCAGACGTAGGACTGATTAAAAATGCACAACCTGTAGTTATAAGACCAAAAACAGAATACAGACCATGTGTAAGACAATATCCATTGAAACCTGATGCAATTGAAGGAATTAGGCCAGTAATAGAGGATTTGTTAACAGCAGGAGTAATAGTGCCATGCCAGATTCACCATGTAACACACCCATATTTCCTGTAAAAAAGGCTCCGCCCTCAGTGGGGTGGAGAATGATTCAAGATCTGCAGGCAGTAAATGCTGCTGTGATTAAAAGAGCACCATGTGTTCCAGATCCACACACCTTGTTAAATTAGCTGAGACCAAATTCTAATAGTTTCTCAGTAATTGACATAAGTAATGCATTTTTCTCTGTGCCAGTACACCCAGATAGTCAATTCTGGTTTGCTTTTACCTTTAAGGGACAACGATATACATTCACCAGATTACCGCAGGGTTACGCAGAGAGCCCAACTATTTATTCTCAAGTCATGTCAGCATGTTTAGCCAATTTCGTTCCACCGGCAGATAGCCAACTATTAGTGTATGTTGATGACATTTTGATTGCCTCTGACACACGAGAAAACTGCATAACTGACACAGTAGCATTATTATGTTTCTTATTTAATAATGGCCACAAAGTGAGTAAAAACAAAGTTCAGTTGTGTAGGGATAAAGTAAAATATTTAGGACATGAATTATCAGCCACAGGGCGCACGATCCTGTCTGACAGGAAGGAAGCAATTTTGCACGCTCCAAAACCACAAACCAAAAAGCAGATGATGTCATTTCTTGGACTGACTAATTACTGCAGGGCATGGATTCCCTGCTATGCAGAATTGACTAGTCCACTTTCTGATTTGATGTACAAAGATGATATTTCAATGTCAACTGTGTTGGAATGGAACAAAGAAGCTGAGGAAGCTTTTGTAAAAGTAAAACAAACGTTAGTGTCATCTACAGTTTTGACACTACCAGATTATAGTAAACCATTTACTCAAACAGTGGATTGTAAAAATAATTTCATGACAAGTGTCTTAGTACAGTCACATGGTACAAAATTACGACCAGTGGCTTACTATTCTTCCAAATTGGATACAGTAGCAAGTGCATTGCCTCACTGCGTGCGAGCTGTAATTGCAGCCTCTATGGCTGTTCAAAGTAGCAGTAATGTTGTTCTATTCCATCAGCTGACATTGAAAGTTCCACATGCAGTTTCTGCACTCCTGTTGCAGACAAACATGAGCCTTTTGTCCCCAGCAAGACATCTTTCGTGCATGTCCTTGCTATTATCACAACCACACCTCACGGTAGAGTGCTGTACAACATTGAATCCATCCACATTGATACCTTTACCTGAGGATGGTGAGCCGCACAATTGTCTTGATGTAGCAACAGTCTGTATGAAAGCACGCCCAGACCTCCAGGACACACCCATCCCAAACAGTACAATTGTGTATGTGGATGGTTCTTCCACTAAAAATGCTTATGGACAAACACAATCTGGATATGCTGTTGTCACAAATTCAGAAGTATTGGATTCTGCTTCATTGCCATCGTCATTTTCAGCACAAGCAGCTGAATTAGTTGCTTTAACTGCAGCTTGCCATCTGTTTAAAGGTACGGCTGTAACAATTTATACAGACAGCCAGTACGCTTTCAGCACAGTGCATGTGTTTGCAAAACTGTGGGAAGAGCGTGGAATGGTGACATCATCTGGAAAGCCGGTGACTCATGCCACTCTCCTAACTGCACTACTGAAAGCTGTGAAATTGCCTAAACAAATTGCTATATGCAAATGTGCGGCTCACACCAAAGGCTCTGATATAGTTTCACAAGGAAATGATTTTGCTGACAGAGCTGCGAAGGCGGCAGCAGCAGCAGCTTCTTCTATTTTTGTTGTACAGGAAACCACTCCAGATTTGCACTTAGGTCACATACTGCTTGCTGAGATGCAACAGCAGGCACCTGAGAAAGAAAGGCAGATGTGGTTAAACAAAGGAGCTACATTCGCAAATGATTTGTACTTATGACCACAAAAGAAACCCATATTGCCAAAAAATATGTTTAAATGGGCAGCTATCATGAGCCATGGCGTGACGCATGTCTCATCAGGGGGTATGATATCGCAATTGCAATCTATTTTTTGTCTTTATGGGTTCGATGCATATGCAAAACAGCATTGTAGAGCATGCATGACATGTGCAAAACACAACTCACAAGGCAAATTTCCAACACCACAATATCCCTTTCAAGTGATTCATATGGATTATATACAGCTGAGTAAACATGAAGGAAAAGAATTTTGTTTAGTCATAATTGATGCGTTCTCAAAATGGGTAGAATTGTTCCCCACAAAACATGCAGATGCACTTACAGTGGAAAAAGCATTGTGCAAAGACATCATTCCACGATTTGGAATACCAGAAACAGTCTATTCAGATAATGGAGCACATTTTGTTAATACAATAGTGCAATACGTAGGAGAAGCGCTACAGATTAATCTCAAAAATCATTGTGCTTATCATCCACAAAGTGCCGGATTAGTGGAAAGGATGAATGGGACAGTAAAAAACAGACTTAGGAAGACAATGGAGGAAACAGGCAGACCATGGACACATTGTGTAGATTTGGTAAAAATGTATATAAACATAACTAGTACCATGGGGTTGACACCGTATGAAACATTGTTGGCAGAAAATACCGATTGCCATATTATGGGCAAATTTGGGATGTACCTGAGGAAGCCAATTTGGCAGATTACATGAGGAAGATGTTAGAAAGACAACGAGGGAGAGTTTCAAACACTGATGATCCCATTTCTCCACAGGATGACCCTAAAGTGGTACCTGGAGACTGGGTGTTGATAAGAAGCATCAAGAGAAAACACTGGCATTCACCTAAGTGGGAAGGGCCCCATCAAGTACTACTCACAACACCCACAGCCTTGAAAATTGGGGAAAGAAGTACATGGATTCATTTAACTCACTGTAAGAAAGTCATTTCTGCAGACACAGACAAACAGTAAGAGCAGTAGGATAAGACTAGTAATAGTGTGTGAGCTTGGTGTTAAGATCCAGGTTAGACACGAAAGCTAGCAGAAGACATTAAGAAGCCACTGTTCTGAACATAGGTGTGCTGTAGTGTGCAGAAATGGCGAAAGAAAAAAACAAAAAGAACGAGGGTTCCTGGACCCCATGGACAGTCCTTATTATGCTACTTTTCTTTTTCGGATTGGGCTTATTATTAAAAGCCATAAGTACGGGACATGATAATAAGGATCACATCCGCAGATTGCAGAGACCAAAAAGAAGTAACGAAGACCCCAGTCCGATAATAAATGCCACAGTACATAGGTGTGATAGGAACAATGCGTACCGATTTGGTGTACAAGCCTGCATTCCTAGAAATGCTTCTGTGGTCATCTCTGTACCATATAGTGCTCTTACCCATGGAACATGGGATGGTGACAGAGGGACTAATTACGGAAATAGTTTCTCATGGTATATGACCAATGATCAACTAGATAAGAGATGGGAAACGTTGGTAGCCGATGAATGGAGTAGATGGACACCAGGATGGGCACAAACCGAGTGGGCTAAGTACCAGAGTCAAATTCTTAAAATGTATCAAACAGATGATAAGCTGTTTATAGTGGTGAATACCACAGAAAAAGGAACCATATTCCCACCTGATATAAAGGGAGACTGTTGGTTGTTCCTCCTTTGGGTATACAAATCAGGAAAAGATCCGTATTTCCATTTTTCCCTCTGTGAAACAGATAGAGTACAGCAACCAATATTGACAGAATTAAGTACGTCAAAGGGGGTGTCCGTACAAGCAAAGGGGGTGTCCATACAAGGCACAAAAGACATGAAGGTAGATGACTGGTTCCTAGTAACTACAGGAATTAGCGGACAAAATAACAATTGGCTTTTAATGGCAGAACAAGCAGGACTAGCTACAAAGAAGGACTGTGTTGTATGTATGGGACCCAGACCTATATTACAGGTAATACCGGCAGCATTACCCAAAGACTGTCTGCTGACTGTAATGACACAGACATACATTGCAGCAAACAACAATTGTTCTAAGTGGGACAAGATCTATCCAGTGACCAAATTGACTAAGATTAAACCTTTATTTTCAAGCAAAGTTGGGCATGCTAACCATACATGTGTAAACTTGACAGGGACAAGTAAGACTTTGTGTAGCTTAAACCACACTGCCTGGTGTAAGGATGTGGTCCATAGTACTCCCACATTCAAACCTGTCAGTAGGAGTGACGTATGGTGGTGGTGTGGTGATAACAGACTCTTTGACAGACTGCCAAGAAATGTGTCAGGTTATTGTGCATTTATATCATTATTGTTACCAGTTAAAGCCATGCCCATGACACCTGAAGACGTTATGACATATGCAGCCTCTCTTATTCCTGAAGACTGGCAGAAAGGCATAATCAGACATAGAGTAAAAGAGATTGGAAAGGAGTGGGAGATCCAACATATATTGATGCGATAGGAGTCCCCAGAGGAGTGCCTGACGAGTATAAACTGGCTGATCAGATAGCAGCTGGATTCGAATCCTCCATCTGTTGGTGGTGTTCAATTAATAAGAACGTAGACAGAATAAACTACATCCACTACAATGTGCAGAAATTAGGAAATTGGACTGAGGAAGGATTTAAGGCTGTCCATTCACAGTTAGAAGCCACGTCCCTTATGGCCTTCCAGAATCGTATTGCTCTGGATATGTTGTTGGCAGAAAAAGGAGGTGTTTGTGCCATGTTCGGAGAACAATGCTGCACATTCATTCCCAACAACACAGCTGCAGATGGCAGCCTCACTCAAGCCATCGACGGGCTGAGGACGTTGAACAGGAAGATGAAAGAGCACAGTGGAGTAAACACCGAAGGCTGGGATTGGTGGCTGGAAGGGATGGGAAAATGGAGGTCTTTGATTTCTTCACTATTAGTGTCTATAGCAGTATTTGCTGCGATTCTAACATTGTGTGGATGTTGTTGTATTCCATGTCTTCGAGGCCTTGTAAATAGAATGATAACCACAGCAATAGGTCCAGGACCAGGAGGGGGACCAGCTTCATATCCACTCCTGGGGCAAAACGACGACGAGGAGGAAGAGGGCTCTCATGACCTGTACCCAGACCAATGGAAGTATGATGACCCAGACACCGATGATGATGACAATGATGACATAACCTCTGGGGTGTAAGCCTGTAGAACATACCATGATGAACCTCTTAGTGAAAATCTCAAAAGAAGTGCTAAGCTAGGTGATGCCTACTATATGTTTAACAAGTGATAACAGGAGGGAAATGTTAAAGATTTTATATATATATATATATATATATATATATATATATATATATATATATATATATATATATATATATATATATATATATATATTTTTTTTTATCACTGTTAAACATTTGTACCTTTGTCTTCTTTCTTATGAAAACGTTATTGTGCTGTTTGCACCAGTCTTAAGATAACCCTGAGAATGCACATATTATTCAACTTCGTTTTAGCATGCTGAGGTCAGTCTGAACTGGGAGTAAAGAACTGGAGGTTATTTTGACCGTTGTGAATTTATGGCCTTGTGATATGTGATGCTTAGTGTAAAGAACAGGACACTCTAGGCAGATGCAGAACAGATGATAAGTGCAACAAACGAACGGGATGTGCTGACCTTCGACGATAAGATTAAAGGAAAGAAACTGTTTTTCCTTACAGCTGCACTTATTGACGTATGTGTTTATGTCACGGGAAGAAACTTGTCTTGCGTTGTTCCCCCCACCCTTAGGACAAGTTTTCTGATGTGGTTAGGGCTTCTCCAATAAAAGAGCAGGAGCGCAGGCCAGACTTTAGTGTAGCTTTGGTGTACAGCCTGACTGCACTCCTCGCGAGATAAATTTGACTTTCTGTCTCACTGGTGGTTCTTGACTCTGTTTGTCTTGTTAAAGGTTTTAAGAATGTTTGGAGGAGAAAATACCCAACAGTAATACTTATAAAGGTACAACACAATCACTATCAGTAATGCAGAAAAGAGCTATAAGAATTATTCATAATACTGGCTATAGAGATCATACAAATCCACTATTTTTACAATCCAAATTCTTAAATTCACAGACTTGGTTCATTTTCAAACAGTACAAATTGTGTATAAAGCAATAAACAATTTACTTCCAGCAAATATTAAAAATATGTTTTTTAACAGATCAGGGGATTACAGTCTGAGGGGGAAATTTAATTTAAAGCATCAGTGGGCACGAACAACATTAAAAGGTTTCTGTATTTCTGTCTGTGGGGTGAGGATGTGGAACAGATTGGGAGTGGGGCTCAAGCAATGTCCAAGCATGAACCAGTTCAAACAGTGGTACAAAAATATGTTTTTTTCTGGGTATAGGGAGGAGGAAGGGTAATGAGGGTTAGGGTGTTTTTGTTTTTTGCTTCGGCTTGTAAATATATAGTATTTTGTATGTAAGTAGGTATGTGTAGGTGTATATTTATGTTTGTGTATATATATGTGTATATATGTATATGTGTATATATGTGTATGTATATGTGTATGTATGTTGATGTGTGTATGTATATATGTATGTGTATGTGTATATATATGTATATATATATATATTGATATCGGTTTAGGTGTGTAGGAATCTATGTGTATATGTGGCAAAGGGTATTACTGGTTGTGGGGAAGAAGGGGTAGGGATAAATAAGCTGATGCTTCACCCTACCCCTTTTCGGACATGTTGGGTACACAGTAGGAACTTTTTTGTTGTTGTCTTTACTGATCTATCTTGTAATTGTTGTTGTATCAAATGTTCGAAATAAACAGTTTTCATTCATTCATTCATTCAACTCAGCTGCAGTCTGGGAGCAATTTATGGTCCAGTGTCATGATCAAGGATGCTTCGACAACAAGACAGAAGCAGCCAGGAATGAAACAATCCTTCAGCAATTGGAAAACATACTTTCCCACCTGAGCTACAGTGGAGAGAAAGATTCAATTAATCTTCAGTGCAGACATGGCTTATCCTCAAAATTCTTCCTTTTACTCACTTTCTTTAAAACTATCAGGTAGAGAAGATATATACTTAGTCTTGCCTTATATGACATCATAAAGAACCACACCATTATTGGTTTGTGTGATCCAGGAGAGCTCTGTACACTCAAAAAACTGACTCATTGGATTGGATTTTCATTAAATAAATATATGTCGTCCCAAATAAATGAAATGAAATGAAATTATCTGATATGGAGGTGCTTTGTTTGAGTTGGTGCTACATATATTTATTAGATGGAAATCCTCTACATAATTGAATACAGTTCATCCAATGAGTCTGTGTTACTGTCTGGATCCAAAGTGGATCAAAATTTCCACGATGTTATGATTTGGAGTCTGCAGTGAATTTTCTACCCGTAAAGGTCACTGCTAATTAGCAAAGCTAACTTTTTTGTTAGTGGATTAGCTTTTCAGATAACTGAAAATTCTGTTTAAGTCTGACTGATACAGTGTACCGAATGGCGACCGTATGACAGTGACCCAAAATGCATAGAACTGCCATCTACTGGATGGCAGTGTAAGTGTAAATAGCATTGAACTGTCTTACAGTCACTATTCACTGCACTCCTGTATCAGACTTAAACAGAATTTTCAGTTTTGCAAATGCCTTTTTTTACAACTGAAAAAAATTGCATATTTACAAATACAGATTTATTTGTAAAAACCAACACACACGTTACAGTAACTTCTGTGTTGTTGTTTTTTTTGTTTTTTTTACAACCAACCAGTGATGAGGAGGCTCAGTTTCCCATAATGCCTTTGGGCATCTATGAATTTTAATGCTCAAATAATCAGAATTAGTAAATTACTTTAAAACTAAAAGATATTTGTGATATTTTCACTTTGTAAAAATGACAGTTAAAGTTAATATAAATAAACCGTCTGGAATTAGTTTGGTTTTTAAATCAAACCATAAGTCAAACCCACTTTTCTATTTATGCCTTTGGCCCACGTTAGGGGCTCTGCATGCTGTGAATGAAAATGATGCTCTCTTACAACAGTGAGCAGTGCTCACAAAGGACAGGAGTGCTGACTCATTGTTTGTGGTTGATTTACGATCGCCTTTGATTCTACTCAAAAGCATCTTAAACTCAAAACTGGCTTGTCAGTAGCTGACAGTGTACCAGAGTCAATACTGAAAGTTTTTGGCTAGCTGTAGCTTCCGCTAAATTTTTTTGTATCAGTTTATTGTTATAAAAGTTAACTTTTCAGTTAGCGGATTAGGGGTTATCGAAGCTAACATTTCGGTTAGCTGTGCCCACCACTGCTACATTCCAAATTTCAGAATCCAAACCACTTTCCTCTGTGGGTAGATGAGCGTATGAATGGCACTGCCAGTTATGACTGTAAGGGCCTGATTGTGTGGGTAAAAACATGAGCAACCATCACAACACTCACAAATACACCTGCACACTGATTTACTAACAGTGCACAATGAGGCTCATGCCTGTCATATGTGTTCAGCACATTCAGCTGTGTGCACGGAGCTGTGCATTTTGCTGGTACACATCTAGTTGTCTGTGCATTCCACCATTGAGCACAGCTACCTGTGCACATGAGACAGCTGTGGCTTGTCTCTCAGAGACACTGAGCTGTGCACACACAGCTGTCTATGTGCATGCACGTCTGTTTGCGCTTGCATGTGCATTCTGCTGTGTGCATTATGCTGTGTGTATTACTGTGCATGTCAAGAATAAATCAATAAAATATTCTGCTGTTCAAGTCCTGAGTTGTCTTCCATGTATGGTGGATCTGGATAAAGCGTTGCCTTGCACCTGCATCCAGAAAGTTAACTTTAAGTGGTTGATTTAATTTCATTCTGTGCTTATTGTCATTAATGCACAAAATCCTCATGTACATACTGCTGTCTGCATCACATTAAACACGTGCACTTTTACTCTTAAGTTACTCACAAAGCTGTCTCCACCTCAATGTTCAAACGTTTAGAAACATTTAGATGCAGAATGCACTGGGTTGTCAGCATGCTTTTTTTTTTTAGCTGATCAATGCATTTCTGGCAGCAGTGACAGTTTTCACTGAGCAGTGCCTGGCTAATGTACTTTATTTTGTAATTATTTTTAGTATTTGCTTATAGTTACTTCCACACGCGTTATCTCCAAGTCTGTCATCATGGAGGAGCATGAAATTGTCTCACTCTAAGGGGTATTCCCTGCAGTGGAAAACTACACTGGGAGCCTGTGATCTCATAGAGAAAACCAAACAAGTTTATCAGATTTTTGAGAAGTGCGATCACGACGAGTGGGAAAGAAAGTGACGCTAGGTAAGGATGTTGGCTGTATTCATAATCTCATCTGGAGAGCTGTGATGTGGACACTGGACTTGAAGTGGCTACCGGCCGAGCGTTAGTGATGTTACCTGCTTATTGACTGTGGACGGACAAATGAAAGAATTAAGCAATATAAACGTGACCATGGCTGTCGGCTCTCTACTGGCCGTCAAGTGGAACTTGTAGGATTTGGAAGTATCGAAAGGGATGGCTTTGTTTACACATGAAGCCACTTGAAACTGAAACAGCGCCAGGCAGCAGAATGATATTCTACATTGCTGCTGTGTGCAAACACGGCAGAAGTTAAATCGAGATGTGGGTGTATTTCTTCATTTTTGGGCTTATCCAATCTTATTTTGGGATATTTCATGTTTTGTTTTTTTGTTCTTAATACACCGGGGGCTGCAAATGAGCTTGAGATGGAAATACATTAGTCAGTGAACCTCAGAAAATTCAAGCAAAAACAAATAGGGTGCCCCCTATGGCGGTATGTCAGTACCTGTATGCATTCGGGAGAATTTAGCACTCATTATCTGGGATCTTGTCAAGAGGTCCCCCCCACCTTCCTAAATTGATCTGTTGGCTCCAACAAACTTAAAATCTTTTGAACACATCTGTTTTCCCACATGTTATCCATACAGGAATGTGAGCACCTTGACTGTGATTACACGTTGTTGCCTCAGATGAGTGTGTCTTCACGAGGCAATTTACAGCTAAATTTCTTTCCCACTAACTCTCAGTCAAAACCCATTAAAAGCCCTGGAAGAAGCCACCCAGGGTTTGACTGGGGAGATATTATGCACTTTTTGTTTTTATGATCAGCTGAGGAAATAAGCAAAATCAAGCACTGTGAGCTTTCATGATGGCTCTCTGAAGGCTTGGTAAGTGCTTGTGTTCAGATTCAAACGGAGAATCTTTTCCGTAGAAAGAAAAAAGCTCATCAAATTGAAAATTCACTCTTCACATCTAAAAGCTTGATGTTTCAGATCTTAGTGGAAAAATATCTCCCAATTCTATGCATAAATTCATAATATAAAATGGAAAAGAATAGAAAAACAGTTGCCCTGTATGAACCTTATGTCTCATTAAAATATCTTCAAGCAAACCACAAACATCGAAAACTGAAAAAAAAAACAAAAAAAAAAAACAAAAAACACCAAAAACAAAAATACAACCTGAATGTTATCTTAAACACTATAATGGTGTTTCAACATTCCACCTCATGGTCATGTTGTCTCAGCATCAGATCTGTACACGGAGAAAAAAGCTCCATGTACAGATTAAGAATCATTTTCTTCACTGGTCTCAAACGGCTGGTGGCACTTAAAAAGATTTCAGTGTGGCTGAATTATTCATCAGAAACTATGAAATCATTTTTCTGCATTCTTAAGCTGAAAAGAGCTACATGACACAAAAAACAAAGAAAAACACCCCTAATTCAGAATGTGGTGATTTGAATGTTTTGATGGAAGATGTGATATTGCCCTGTGTCTAATAATTATACAGTGGGGGGAAATAAGTATTTGTCAGTTTTGCATGTTTTTCCACCTACAAAGAATGGAAAGGTCTGTTTTTTTTTATAGTAAGTACACTTGAAATGTGAGAGACAGAATCTAAAAAAAGAGAATCCAGAAAATCACGTATGATCTTTAAATAATTAATTTGCATTTTATTGGATGAAATAAGTATTTGATCCCCTAGAAAAACAGACCTTAACAATTAGTACAGAAACATTTGTTTGCCATTACAGAGGTCAGACGTTTCCTGTAGTTCTTGACCAGGTTTACACACACTGCAACAGGGATTTTGGTCCACTCCTCCATACAGATCTTCTCCAGATCTTCCAGGTTTTGAGTTTCAGCTCCCTCCAAAGATTTTCTATTGAGTTCAGGTCTGGTGACTGGCCAGGCCACTCCAGGACCTTGAAATGCTTCTTACAGAGCCCCTCCTTAGTTGCCCTGGCTGTGTGATTGGGGCCATTGTCATGTTGGGAAACCCAGCCAGGACCCATATTCAATGCTCTTACTGAGGGAAGGAGGTTGTTTGCCAAAATCTCGCAATACATGACCCCATCCTTCCTCCCTTCAATACGGTGCAGTCGTCCTGTCCCCTTTGCAGAAGAGCACCCCCAGAGTATGATGTTTCCACCCCCATGCTTCATGGTTGGGACGGCTTTCTTGGGGTTGTTCTCATCCTCTAAACACTGTAAGTGGAGTTGATTCCCAAAAGCTCTATTTTGGTCCCATCTGACAACATGACCTTCTCCCATGCCTCCTGTGGATCATCCAGATGGTCACTGGTGAACTTCGAACCTTGCGTGCCCTGCATGATTTTAAACCATGACGGCATTGTGTGTTACTAATGTAATCTTTGTGACTGTGATCCCAGCTCTCTTCAGGTCATTGAACAAATCCTCCTGTGTAGTTCTGAGCTTTCTCAGAATCATCTTTACCCCACAAAGTGAGATCTTGCATGGAATCCCAGACCGAGGGAGATTGATAGTCATCTTGTGTTTCTTACACTTTCTAATAAATAATTATAACAGTTGTGGTCTTCTCACCAAGCTGCTTGCCTATTGTCCTGTAGCCCATCCCAGCCTTGTGCAGGTCTCCAGTTTTGTCCCCGATATCCTTTGGCATGGTGGATAGGTTGGAGTGTGATTGCCTGAGTGTGTGCACAGGTGTCTTTTATACAGGGAACAAGTTCAAACAGGTGCAATTAAAGAGGTAAAGAATGCAGAATAGGAGAGCTTCTTAAAGAAAAATTAACAGGTCTGTGAGAGCAAGAATTCTTGCTGGTTGGTAGGGGATCAAATACTTATTTCTTGCAATAAAATGCAAATTAATTATTTAAAAAAATCATACAATGTGATTTTCTGGATTTTTTTTTTAGATTCTGTCTCTCACAGTTGAAGTGTACCTAGGATAAAAATAACAGACCTCTCCATTCTTTGTAGGGGGGAAAACCTGCAAAATTGGCAGTAGATCAAATACTTATTTCCCCCACTGTACAATAACATGACTTAATGGTTGCTATGGTTGATCATTCGCCCTCCATCTTTGGAGTCATTATTTTCATTTTCACATTGCAAATACAAACCAAATCCACTATCACTCATCAAAGAACACCCATTTAGCTACAAACGAGGCAGCACACTCTTGATTGGCATTCCCACAGTGTCAATATTGTGCACAATGTTTAGGGCTCCTTCACACATAGTACGAATAAGTACAAATCAGGGTGAATTATGGCGGAACAGCTCGTATGAGCAAACCCCGAAAACATCGAGCTGACAGGCAGGCACAAACAATGCTGCTGTGACGGTTTCGTGCATGGGGAACACAGTGCGAGCAGCTACAGCATGTGTAACCACATCACGCAGCTGCTGTGAAAAAAAATAAATACATGCCACCCACAAGATTCTAACCTGCAATTTCCAAAAGCTCTGATTGCCAGCCAGAGACATTACCACTGAGCTACCATCGCTGTCCTGTACAAGGTGCAGGAAAATGCCTGATATTAAGAAGGACATGGACATGTTTAAAAAAATACAGCCACACACCATATAAAAACACTGTATTTTATTGAATCCCTCTTATAAAGCGGGCAATACAAGTATGATCCGTCTGTTCCTCTGTGGATGACCCACTGGATTTCACATCATCTCAAAAATGATCGTCTGCTGGCTGTTTCGTGCTAACATTTTCTAAGTGCCAAGCAAGCGGTGTTAGGTGTGCGTGCGTGTCACCTGGAATTTAGCCCACACCTGCCGTGAAAGGGAACGAATGGGCTCTCACAGGGCACACCCTATCTTTCAGCCTCTGGTGTGCACAAATAGTTGTAGCAACATGTGATAGATAGATAGATATAGATAGATATATACTTTTAATGTCCCCATGGGGAAATTTGTGTACGAGGCATTAGAGGCACCTATGATTTTACACATATTGAATGAATGAATGAATGAATGAATGAATGAATGAATGAAAACTGTTTATTTCGAACATTTGATACAACAACAATTACAAGATAGATCAGTAAAGACAACAACAAAAAAGTTCCTACTGTGTACCCAACATGTCCGAAAATATTGCATTGAATTTCTGTGACATGCGCACTTCATGCGCAATTCGGCCACATTCGTACTGTGTGAAGGGGCCCTTAAGGATGGGAAATCCTTCACTGTCATGAAGAGCCTTTCCTCCATGTTTGACTGCTTGACGCAACCAAAGTTTGATTGATTTGATTCAGTAAAACGTGCCACGACTCAAGCTGTTCCTGTATTGTGAGTTAGCTTTCTAACGTCTCTGTAAGATGTGTTGTAAATCACCTCAGAGGTATCATGTGTTCACAAAACAGGATTTTTTTAGATTTTAAAATGTTTATTTCTTATACATTTTTACAAAATATTAGCAAAAACTAGCAAATGTTTGATTTTTACAAATGATGCAGCAGTCTGGGAGTGTGTTCAACCATCTTGGATTATTTTGTTCGAGCAACCAACCGACATTATTTTTTTTTCATTTATTTTCATTTATATAGCGCCAAATCACAACAGAGTTGCCTCAAGGTGCTTCACACAAGTAAGGTCTAACCTTACTAAACCCCAGAGCAACAGTGGTAAGGAAAAACTCCCTCTGAGGAAGAAACCTCAAGCAGACCAGACTCAAAGGGGTGACCCTCTGCTTGGGCCATGCTACAGACATAAATTACAGAACAATTCACAGAACAATTCACAAAATGAATATACAGGAAATGCTGTTGGTGCACAGGACAGGAGGGTCACCAGCACAAATACAACTCCCATCTCTGGATGGAGCTGCACCTTAAACAGAGAGAAAAAACAGAAACAGGCATCAGAAAGACAAGAAATACTGTATAATTTGCCAGCATTAAGCAACAACGGAAGACTTTCTTTTTACCTGCAGCAATGTTCTCAATGCTGTAGCCCCACTTAAAGCCGTGCGCCCTAAAATGAAACAGGTGCCGTGGCTGAATGACAGGACGCATGAAGCCATGTGCGTGTGTAGAAGAGCTGAGCACAGGTGGAAAAAAGATGGACTGCAAGTCGCTTATGATACTTTAAAGGAGACCTGGCTCGCATATCAGAACGTGGTGAAAGATGAAAAGATTAAATATCTCTCTGAGGTGGTCTCCAATAATGTTAATAATCCACGTGTTCTTTTTAAAACTATTGAGACAGTGCTTAACCTCCCCAGCCCACAGGGTTAGAATCAACACCTGACACTTGTAATGCATTTTTGCACTTTTTTACTGAGAAAGTGGAAAGAATTAGAGCTAATATTCAGACTTAACCCTTTTCCAGATATGCCATGCTCATCTGTTATTTGTCATTTTGAGCCAGTGTCTCTTGCATGTCTGTCTAAAGTTGTCTGTGAACTTAAGCCTGTTTCAAGTCCACTTGACCCTGTTCCTCCTCGACTGTTCAAAGAAGTCTGGAGAACTATTGGCCCTAATGTCCTTGACATTATAAATAGCAGTCTGCTGTCTGTTGTTCCTCTGTTTTGCAAAGAGGCAGTTATTGAGCCCCTTCTGAAAAAACCTAGCCTTGATTCTGCGAATGTCTGTAATTTTAGGCCAATTTCAAAACTGCCTTTTTTTTTTGGCTAAAAGTTTAGAGAAATGTGTTCTTGTGCAGCTGCAGTTTTTCCTAGAAGCACATGGCATTTTTGATATTTTTTAGTCAGGCTATAAAGCCCTTCATAGTACAGAGTCAGCACTTTTAAAGGTTTTTAATTACTTGTTTTTAGTGACTGATTCAGGTGATTCTGCCATTTTAGTCCTTTTAGACTTGTCAGCTGCATTTGACACAGTCGACCACACAACTCTTCAATCATTTGGAAAACTCTATGGGGGTTAGGGGGACCGCCCTGGAGTGGTTCAGGTCTTATCTCAGTGGGAGGAGCTGCTCTGTCATATTGGGGATTTCACCTCATCCTCTGCATCTCTAAATTATGGAGTACCGCAGGGGTCAATCCTAGCACCTGTTCTTTTCGCCCTCTACCTCCTCCCACTGAGTCAAATCTTTAAAAATCATGGCTTACAGTATCATTTTTACGCAGATGACTGCCAGATTTACCTGCCACTCAAAAAACTTGCTTCTGCCCCTTTGGTGCCTCTTCTGAATTGTTTGAGTGATGTCAAGGCTTGGTTGGCCCACACCTTTTTAAGTCTAAATGAAGATAAAACAGAGGTCATTTTATTTGGAAATATTGACCCCCTCTTGGACTTGGGCCCTCTTAAACAGCACGTGAAACAGTCTGTCACCAACCTCGGCGTCATTATTGACAAAGATTTTAAATTTGACAAGTAGGTAAATGCGGTTGTCAAATCTGGATTTTATCATTTGCATCTTTTATCTAAAGTTAAACCTTTTTTATCTTTTAATGCTTTTGAACAAGTCATGCACACTTTTGTCTCCTCCCGTTTAGACTACTGTAATGCACTTTTTATCGGCATCAGCCAAAATGCACTTTCTCGCTTACAGTTGGTCCAAAATTCTGCTGCGCGTCTCGTAACTGGTATCAGAAAGCGAGAGCACATCGCTCCGGTTTTGGCGTCTCTGCACTGGCTTCCAGTTCATTTTAGAGTTGACTTTAAAATTCTATTGTTTGTTTTTAAAGCTTTGAATGGACTGGCCCTGACGTATATTTCGGACCTTATCCAAATTTGTCAGCCTCCCCATGCTTTGCGGTCTGAGGGCCAGCTCCAGCTTGTGGTGCTCGTGATGAGACTTAAAACCAGGGGAGACAGGGCTTTTTCTGGGGTGGGCCCTCAGCTGTGGAATGATTTGCCCCTTAACATCCGAACAGCCCCCACTGTAGAGTGTTTTAAGTCTCGTCTAAAGACCCATTTTTACGCTTTGGCTTTTAACACCACGTGAGTGTGTGGTCCTCTGTGTGTGTGTGTGTGGTTTTTTTTTTGTACAGCACTTTGGAAACTGTGTTTGTGAAATATGCTATATAAATAAAGGGTATGGTATGGTATGGTATAACAAGAAAAACAGAAGAAATACTAAGGTGATCACTGGCCACTAGCCTTAAGCTTCACTAAAAGACCCAGACTTCAGGTAAAGGTGAGGCCGCAGCACACTCCGTTTCTTAATAAAATGAATTAAAAGAGTAAAAAGCATAAAACAAAACTATACCAGTATTCTAGCCATACGAAATTGAAAATAAGTGCGTCTTAAGTCTGGACTTGAAAGTCTCCACAGAATCTGACTGTTTTATTGATGCAGGGAGATCATTCCACAGAGCATTGGCACAATAAGAGAAAGCTCTATGACCTGCCGACTTCTTATTCACCCCAGGGACACAAAGTAGTCCTGCACCCTGAGAATGCAAAGTCCGAGCCGGTACATAAGGTTTAATTAGGTCAGCTAGGTAGGGAGGTGCCAGTCCGTGAACAATTTTATAGACTAGTAGCAGAACCTTAAAATCTGATCTCACTGGGACAGGAAGCCAGTGAAGGGATGTCAGAATGGGTGTAATGTGGTCGAACTTTCTGCTTCATTTTTTATTTAATTCAGTAAGATAGTCCACGAGCTGCTGTGACACCACTTTTTCCAGAATTTTAGAGCAAAATGATAGATTTGATATCGGCCAATAGTTTTTCAATGCACTAGGGTCAAGATTAGGTTTCTTAAAGTGTCCCTGCCACACTATGACGTTTTTACATATTCTTGAAGAATAAAAAAAGCTTTTTCCACATGTTGTCTTTGGTTTTTTACCATAAAATTACACTGAACAAGGATTTAGACGTTTCGTTACCCATCTGAGAATATGAATTTTCTGCCTCCGAGTTGACCTACTTTTTCGCTGCGACAGATGTGACATCATTCGAGTAGATGTCTCGCAGCGCGGCTCTGTTTACCAACATGGCAGACACGGACAGTGAAGGCATAGTGCGCGATTATAGTGAAGATATAAGTGACATATTGATTGTTTTTGAAGAAGATGAGGAAGTTTCTGATGCAGATATTAACGGTGTAAATAATGAGCGGCTCCAAACCGTGTATGTTCCAGCCAAACGCGACAGAAAGAGGATGAAGCTCAGCTGTCAGCTGACATTAACAACAACACTGTGGACGACAGAATGGTTTGTCACTCACCACCTTCTTATAAATGATCATTTATTCCTGGCACAGTGTGTTTGTGTATGAAAAAAATATTTGAGCAGCACAACATGCTTAAATGCAGGAGTTTGTTCTAAAATCACTGAAAATAAAGTTTCTGTACATTCTGTATATATTTAATGATTTATAAGTCAGTTTCTTGTAATTGCTAATTCTTCACATTTTATTCAAAGCAAGTGATTGCAAATCTTTATCTGAAAAGCTGCAGACCCACATGGGATGGGAAAAAAAGATTTCTAAATAAAAGAAAATTTTACTTCTATATCTGTTGTCAAATTTTATCAGGCATAATATTGTAGAAAAATGTTTATGCTAAATGGAGACTTACCTGTCTAAAATACACATACAGAACATCTGTAATCATAAATTGTATCACATCTAATCTACTTTGAATGAACAGAAGTCTGAACAAAAAAACAGGCTGTTCAGTTTACATGCATATGTATATTTGGAAAACACAAATATGTCAGTGTTCTGGTTTTTTTTTTCAGGTGTTCATGTGAACACAGTCAGCCGATGCCACTCGTGATCGAGTCTCCTTCTCATATCAGGGTCAGCTTTGCAGGTAAGTTGTCTATGTTATCTCAATAACACCCTAACTTTCAAACAGCATTTTTTAAAGTATATAAGCAATGTTTTTATTGATGTTGTTTTAACTTCTGTTTTAGGACTTTGGTGGCAACCCTTCATTTGAATGAAAATGCAGGGAGACAACAAAAGCAGACAAAGCAAGAGAGACCAAGGTTCAGAATATACTTTCCTTAGTGGAAAAGAGGAGGATTCACAGTGAGAAAGTTAGCCACATATCCAACATGTGATATGTGGAAAATGAAAAAACCCCCAAAACAGATTGTTATTTGTATATTTTTATATAGCATGATAAAATGAATAAAAATACAATTTCACATAAGTTTCACACAAGTGTTTTACAATTTGTTAAAAAACATTTTATTCGGTCTATGTGAGCGACACAGCAAAAGAGGTTCTTCAGATCTGCAAAACACCAAACTGACCAGAAATCCCCACCAATGATCCTCCTCCACCGAGCAGCCAGCGTGAACGGACAAAGCTGAGGCTGATGCTACCAAGCGGACCAGGTACCACCGATGGGCCTGACCCCTCACTCCAGAAGTGGAAACTGGAAGCCAGTGTAGTCGGGTGATGGTGATGGCAAAGTACTCCTTATTTTGAATACAACACAAGCTGGTAGTGGCAACCTTCTGTGCCTTCCCAAGTGTCCCCGGCACAACCGCACAAATTGCCGATATGCGATATGATGATTCTTTCTGCACCAAAAAAATAGCGTGGATTTATGTTCAAAACAACAGTTAATTCTTTTTGTATTTGAATATTTTTTACTTTTTTCTATAAACCATGTAAATGAAACTTTCGATTTCATGTGCTTACTCGTACTATGGAGCATCATGTAGGCATAGTGTGCCACTCTGAGGACATCTGAATCCAAACACACAATCGAGAAACTAGCCAGCTGTGTGACACAGTGAGGATTTTCGCCACCTCATTGCATCTCTGCCAAGACTGCAGAAATTTCCGTGCAACAGCGAGACTCGATCACGAGTGGCATCGGCTGACTGTGTTCACATGAGTACCTAAAAAAAAAAAAACAGACAGAACATTGACATTTTTGTGTTTTCCAAATATACATATGCATGTAAACCGAACAGCCTGTTTTTTGTTCAGACGTCTGTTCATTCAAAGTAGATTAGATGTGATACAATTTGATTACAGATGTTCTGTATGTGTATTTTAGACAGGAAAGTCTCCATTTAGCATAAACATTTTTCTACAATATTATGCCTGATAAAATTTGACAACAGATATAGAAGTAAAATTTTATTTTATTTAGAAATCTTTTCCCCCATCCCATGTGGGTCTACAGCTTTTCGGATAAAGATTTGCAATCATTTGCTTTGAATAAAAAGTGAAGAATTAGCAATCACAAGAAACTGACTTATAAATGATTAAATATATACAGAATGTACAGAAACTTTATTTTCAGTGATTTTAGAACAAACTCCTGAATTTAAGCACGCTGTGCTGCTCAAATATTTTTTTCATACACAAACACACCGTGCCAGGAATAAATGATCATTTATAAGAAGGTGGTGAGTGACAAACCATTCTGTGTCATCCTCCTCAGCCAGCGCTGCTGCTGTCAGCTAACAGCTGCAGCTTCATCCTCTTTCTGTTGCGTTCGGCTGGAACATACACGGTTTGGAGCTGTCATTATTTACACCGTTAATATCTTCATCAGAAATTTCCTAATCTTCTTTAAAAACAATCGATATGTCACTTAAATCTTCCCTATAATCCCACACTATGCCTTCACTGTCCGTGTCTGCCGTATTGGTAAACAGAGCGGCGCTGCGAGACATCTACTCGAATGACGTCACATCCGTCGCAGCGAAAAAGTAGGTCAACTCGGAGGCGGTAAATTCAAATTCTTAGATGGGTAACGAAACGTCTAAATACTTGTTCAGTGTAATTTTATGGTAAAAAAACAAAGACAACATGTGGAAAAAGAATATGTAAAAATGTCATAGCGTGGCAGGGCCACTTTAACTAATGGTTTAATCACTGCAGATTTGAAACGTTTAGGAACAGATCCAGAAGTTAAAGAAAGATTAATTTCCAGCACAGTCGGCCTAAGAGTGGGCCACAGATCCTTAAACAGTTTTGTTGGTATAGGATCAAATAAACAGGTTGTGCTTTTTGTTGACATTACAAGTTTTGTCAGCAGGCCAAGTGAGATACTCTCAAATTATGTAAATCTAGGTAATACCTCAGTAATGGCGCCCACCTCAATAGCAGGGTGTCGTGGCTGGATTAAGGCATGCTGGGATAAGTTTAACCTAATGTCTTCTATTTTCTTCTCAAAGTAATCCAGGAAATCTTGTGCTGTAAAAGGAGAGCGAACTACAGGTGGTTGTCCATGAATAAGTGTTGCCACCGTGTCGAACAAGAACTTTAAGTTATGCTTGTTTTTGTTGATCAAATCAGAGTAATAGCTCCGCTTTGTAGCCAGTAATGTATGCTTATAGTCTAAGATAGCGTCACGCCACACAAGGTGGAAAACTTCTAATTTTGAACGACGGCATTTCCGTTCTCGACCTCTTGCCTTATGCTTGAGGTCACGCAGGTAATCATTGAACCAAGGTGACTGTGTTTTGGGGGAGCGTGGTTTTAACACAGGTGGCACAATCATGTCGAGTGTATTTTTGAGCACTGAGTTTAAACTATCCACAAGACTGTCTACTGATTGGGTATTCGCCAAATGTGAGGCTAAGACATCAGGCAGTTTAGCTTCGAATTCAGTCTTAGTTGAGGAGTTGATGCATCGCCGTAGTGATATATAAGATTGTTGTTCCACCAAACACGGCAGCGAAACTGTAAACTTAATAAGTGAGTGATCAGAGACCACTGATGTAAGAGGCATGATGTCAATATTCGTGACACCAACACCACGTGCGAGAACCAGATCCAGGATATTTCCACTAATGTGCATCGAATCCTGAATGCACTGCTGAAATCCTAATGCATCCACAATTTCCATAAATGATTTGCAGAGAGGACCAGAAGGCTTATTTATATGAATGTTAAAGTCACCAATGATGAGAATGTTATCTGCACTAGCTGACAAGTTAGAGATGATCGCACCAAATTCATCTAAGAATTCAGAATATGGGCCAGGAGGCCTATATACAGTGACAAAGTAATAAGGCTGATTTTTATACTTCTGACCTTGGCAATGCGTAATATCCTGAGCAGAGCGGAGAATCAGATGCTCAAACGAGTTATATTTGTGACCCCCAACAACTAATAAGCTAAACCTAGATTTATAAATAAGAGCAACACCCCCGCCTTGCTTCACATCACGAGGGACATGACTAAATGTATATGCTCGTGGGCAGGCCTCATTTAAGAGGAGGACAGCTGTAGGTTTAAGCCACGTTTCACATAACCCAAT
This sequence comes from Thalassophryne amazonica, assembly GCF_902500255.1. Lineage (NCBI taxonomy): Eukaryota > Metazoa > Chordata > Actinopteri > Batrachoidiformes > Batrachoididae > Thalassophryne > Thalassophryne amazonica. Next base: position 35,120,411 of record NC_047104.1, on the reverse strand, counting down.
CATATCTAAGTGATAATCAATAATTAGATCATTGATCAACAATGATTTTGAGGACAGTGATCTTATGTTAATGAGACCCAGATTAAGAACGTCAGTAGGGTTGACAGTTGAACTGTTTTGATTTAGGGGTGGTTCCAGAGTAGCATATATAAGATGCCTAGAAGTAGATTTAGTTTTGAGACATTCCACTCGCATTGTAGGTAGCAGAAATGAAATCTTTGCTATTGCTGGAACAATCACTGGGCCATCCTCAATTTCAACATCATCCAGTGTAGTAATGGGTATTAAGTTTGCAAAGCATATCCCTGTATGATTTTTATGGACACGTCTATGGAAGCAGGCCACAGTCTCAACTTGTTGAATTTCCCTCCCTGGCAAATAAATTTGCACTATCAACATAGTGGATTTTCTGCACTAATTTCCCCGCTAAGCTAATGGATTCCACACCCACATTTGTCATAAGCTTTGCAGGGTCTCTAATCACCTGCTCCATGGCCTGCTGTATGTTCGCAGACAAGATGGCGGAGCCTTCCCCAGTAGGGTGGAGGCCATCTGGCATCAGCAAGTCATGGCGGCCCCAGAACAAAGGCCAGTTATCAATAAAGCTAAAGCCTTACTGTCTACAAAATTGCGCCAGCCACCTATTTAACGATGTCAGCCTTCTACATGCCTCGTCAGTACCCTGGGAGGGGAGGGGACCAGAGACTATTAATTGATGCAGACACTTCTTTCTAGCAAGGTCACAAGTCCTCTCTATGTCCATTTTTGTTACCTCTGAGTGCTTCATACTGATATCATTGGTGCCGATGTGAATAAATATGTAACTATATCTCATGTTATGTTCCTTAGTCTGTCTTCCCTTCTGCAGCATCAGCACCCTAAGATGGGATGCAATGTCAGGAGCTCTGGCCCAAGGAATACACTTAACGTCAGCCGGCGTCTGTAACCTGACTTTGCAGGTGATAGAAACCCTATCACTAAAGTCCGGTGTTTTGGCCTGGAGACAGGAGTGGAAGTCACTTGTGGGCTCAGAGAATTCACATCAGGCAATTCCAAGGGGGAGAACCAATTCACAGTTCGCAGTGGCGAGTGTGATCTGGGACCACAATCAGGCACCAAGCCGTACGGGGCTTCCTCCACTTAGCAACAGTCCGAAAGCCATCCTCCATAGCCGGTGTTTCTAGACTAATGCTAATGGGCTTGCTAGCCGGTCCAACACTAACCTCATCTGGAGTGCCCGTAACATCTAACTCCACTGAGCTAAGAAGCGGCTCTAACTTACGGACACGGCTCTCTAAGAGGACCACCCTATCTTCCAACATCATACAGGATTTACAGAGGGTGTAAAGTAGGTAAAGTATTGTACTTTGTGCACTAAGAAATTCAAGAGTATAGCCAAGCAAGCACGAGCTAACCAATAATGGATAAGCTAACCACTCCTTAGGCTCACACAGGATTCACACAGATGTAAATAAATGAATTAAAATTCACAGCAGTTACACTGTAAAAGTAGCAGAATTATTAGACTTGTCGGAACAGAAAAAAAACTCCTACTTGATGAATACACTTGTTGGTGCCCTCCTCAGCTACCTTAGCAGATAGCTGTAGCTTTAGGCCAGGGGCAGATGTCGTCAGGTGGTGTCCAACCTTCACTGAGTGTTTCGGCCCTGAACCACAACACCCTCCAGTTGGTGGGCCCGCAGTGAGTGGCCAGCTCCCTGCCCATCTGCCCCCGGCTTCCAGCTTTCCTCCTCCCTTTTGCTCCAGATCCAGCATGAGGCATGTTCTGCCTCCTCCCCCATCCGGCGAGCCGCTTGCTTTTTACTCTGCTTGTCCATCCCTATGGCAGAAAGGAAGCTCCATGTGGACTTCGCTGGGAAGCCCCTACACCCTATCTCTACAGGGAAAACCCATGCCTGCCAGCCCCTGTCTCGGCATTCTTGGGCCAGAGGTTGGTATTTTACAGCCTTCCTTTCGTGGGCCTCCTCGCAGCCCTCTTCCCACGGCACCATCAGCTCGACCAGGATTATCTTCTGGTCTCTTGCCGACCACAGCACTATGTCAGGGCAGAGGGATGTTTGCACCACCTCGGGAAACTGCAACCTCCTCCCTAGATCCACCCTCATCTCCCAGGAGCTTACGGCATGAAGTATGCTGGGTCTTTTCCCTTTGGTGGTCTGTACAGGCCTGGTTCCTTCCTTAAGGAAGGTGATCACTCTTCCTGCAGTTGTGTGAACTGGTCTCTTCTTGACTCTCTCCCGCTCTATGGTGTCAGCCAATGAGAGGAGCACTTTGTCGTAATGCCATCTATACTGCCCCTTAGTTAAAGATGTTTTGCACCCAGAGAGTATGTGGGCCAGGGTCCCCTTCTGGCTGCACAACTTGCAAAGTGGATCCTCTCTTAGCCCCCATGTGTGCAGATGTACTGGGGAGGGGAGGGTGTCATAGACCGACCGCAAGAGGAAGGAGATGCGGTATGGCTCCAGGCGCCACAGCTCCCTCCACGTGACTTTGTGCCTGGGCAAATCCCATTTTGTCCAGGCCCCCTGGGATCCTTGCTGCACTGCTCTGGCTACTCGCTTCTCCTCCTCCCTGTTCCTCACTTCTGCCTGCACCATGCCTCGCCTGGTTCTCATGTTTGCGCCTCCCCAGGTTTGAAATTGTGCAGAGCCGAGACCTTGTCGGTGGACGCATTGGTTGCCAACTATGTCCCGCAACTTCAGGGAACCGACGGCCTGTTCCACAGCTGTGTTGGCAGACCATTTGCGTCCAGACCTGGTTGTAATGCCAGCTTGTTTGATGAGGTTGTCGTTGGAATTCCTCAGGCTTAGGACGACCCTGCATTTTGCCACCTTGTACTCAACAACTGATGACAGGGGGAGTTGCAGCTGACCAGACCGGATGTAAAGGCCCACTGCTGAGAAGCTTGGGGGAATTCCCAGCCACCTCCGCAGGTGCTTGTTGGTCTTCCTCTCAATGACCTCGATGGTAGTCATGGGAAACTCATAGACCGTGAATAGCCAAAGTAGCCTGGGCAAGAGGCCATGTTGATACAGCCAGGTCTTGAACTTGCCCGGGAGTAAAGACTTGTCTATCTTCTTCAGCCATTCCTCGGTCTGCTTCACAGTCTCAGCAACATTGGCGCCATCCGTCAGCGACGCACTGAACCATTTTACCAGGCATTTTATTGGGCTGCCCTCGATGGATGGAATGACCTCACCCTGGACTTTGAGGCTAAACTTGCTGGTGACTCTGCCCTTCTTAATGACCATGCTCCTGGACTTCCTGGCTTTAAACAGCATACCTGCCCAGGTGGCGACACTGTCCAAGGTTTCCAGCACCCATCTTGCTTGAACGTGCGTCACAGTTGTTACAGTGATGTCGTCCATGAACGCTCGCAGCACTGGCTGCACAACACCGGATTCCAATTTGGGGCCCCGGGTTATGCCCTCTGCTGCGGATAACAATAAGTTCATTCCCATAATGAACAAGATGGGGGAGATGGTGCACCCTGTTGGAATCCCCTTTTGGAGGTCCAGCCAGCTGGTGGTAAAGAGCGCTGATGAAAACCTGAGTCGGAATCCCGCAAGGTAGTTGTTAATCAAGCCTTGGATTGCCATAGGGATGTAATAAAGGTCAAGCACTTCTTGGAAGAGGTCATGTGGAATTGACCCATAAGCATTGGCAAGGTCTAGCCAGATGACTGTTAGGTCGCTTTTCTTCTGCCTTGCTTCTTGAATCAATTGACTGATCATCGAGGTGTGTTCCAGACAACCCAAAAAGGATAGCTAGCCCTGTGTGCCCACGCCAGTCGTTCCTGGAGGTCAGCTGTCTCTCCAGCGTCACCGACCTTTCTCGGTTGTCATCTAGTGTAATTCCTAGATGCCACTGGTAACCCAGAGATGACCTGATGAATACACTTGTTGGTGCTTTAGGCCAGGGGCAGATGTCGTCAGGTGGTGTCCAACCTTCACTGGGTGTTTCGGCCCTGAACCACAACACCCTCCAGTTGGTGGGCCCGCAGTGAGTGGCCAGCTCACTGCCCATCTGCCCCCGGCTTCCAGCTTTCCTCCTCCCTTTTGCTCCAGATCCAGCATGAGGCACGTTATGCCTCCTCCCCCATCCGGCGAGCCGCTTGCTTTTTACTCTGCTCGTCCATCCCTATGGCAGAAAGGAAGCTCCATGTGGACTTCGCTGGGAAGCCCCTACACCCTATCTCTACAGGGAAAACCCATGCCTGCCAGCCCCTGTCTCGGCATTCTTGGGCCAGAGGTTGGTATTTTGCAGCCTTCCTTTCATGGGCCTCCTCGCAGCCCTCTTCCCACGGCACCGTCTGCTCGACCAGGATTACCAGGATACAAGTAAACCACTCCTAAGATTAACACAAGAGTAAAGTACTAAGCTAAAATTCACAAGTTACACTAAAAACTAACAGAAGTATTTAAAAAAAAACGGGGGGGGGGGGATCGAACTAGCTAATGCAAGCTAACTGCTAGCAAAAATGCTAGCCACTCCTAAGATTTACACAGGAGAAAAATAATGACCTAAAATTCACAGCAGTTACACTGAAAAGCTAACAGAAGTATTAAACAGGTAAAAAAGAAACAGCTATAAAAGTAACGGCAGGGGGAGGGGGGAGTCGACCTAGCAAGCAAAAGCTAACTGGTAGCGAATGCTAACCACGAGCGATTCACAACAAGACTGTAGTTATATAAGGTTCAGAGTAGATACACTTAACAACCAGAAGAGTGCTAAATAGAAATAAAAGAAATGTATATAACCGTGTAATGTTCAGAAGAGCATCACAACAGCAAAAAATCCCTCAGAAGCAAGTTGCCAGATCTGTCTGCCAGAACCAACATACATCATTACACTGTTGCCATGCTGACATCATGGTACCTTCAGAAATCCTGAGGCAGAATATTATTTGTATCCTTGCAATTTCAGCTATGCTGTTACTCTTCAAATTTAAAAAGATTTCAAACAACAACAACAACATAAGAAATTCTGTGACAGAAGGTCTGTTGGGGGAAGTGGCAGGTGCTGCTGCTGAACGGGTACAGCCACAATTCAACAATACCACAGTTATTAAAACAAACAAAAAGAAACAAAGAAACAAAATACAAAGATCCAGAGTTGGCCAAATTACTGGGCAGATAACAGCATTATCGGCCCACCTTTGGAAACCCGTTATTGAATATCACTGTCCATGTAAAGTAATGGTAACACAGTGAATGCCCTGAGTAGTAGAGGTGGGCGTATCGATCCTAATATCGATAATATCGATACCAACACTGGTATTGATATTGAACAATCCTCATGTAAAAAGATCAATACTCAAGCTTTTTTTTCTCTCCCGCACGTGCTGACTGCTGTGCATGCAGATTCATCATAGTCTACTCTCTGTCTGTAAGAGCAGCGCTGCACTGTGTCACACAACACGGAGCAGCGCACCCTTGTATTGTGGTTTGTCAGCCCTCTACCTCAGGAGATTTTGTTTTAAGTTGTGTTGAGTGATACTGTTGTCACGTACAATGTTTGGCGAAATCCTAGGTCTTTTGGATCTTTTGGATCTATGAAGCTTAAATATGAAAAAGTATCGGTATGGTATCGGCGATACTGGGCCTATGTTTGCTTGGTATCGGATCAATACCAAAATTCCCGGTATTGCCCACCTTTACTGGGTAGTAAGTGATAATAATGGCTTTTAAAGCCCTTTTGAGAAAAATGTAGTTCATAACATTTTTATTTATTTTAAAGGATGACCTACTTTTTTTGAACATTACCCACAATAAAACCTTAATATCTGTGCCTCTGAGTACTCTTGTCATTTTTAACAATTACTTCAGTTGCAAAAATCCTTTAAAAAGGAATGAGTTAGAGTGAACAAGAGGTAAAAATCCTCAGTACAGTCAAAATTATTAAATTGGAGTGAAATTAATCTTTGAAAGATAATTCTGTGCTCGACCTTTGTCCACATGTCCAGGATGGTGTAAATGAGGCGAAGGACCTGGGAAGATTCTGAGAATATAGAGACGAATGTTTCTCAAATTACAGTATGACTTTCTGATAAAAGAACTATGTGTGCGTGTGTATGGCTTTGATCATGGACAAACTGGGGAAAGCTGACATTTGCTGTTTGTTATGCTCATGTAATTTGGGTCAAGGATGAACGCTGCTCAAACATTTGCTGTTTGTTATGCTCATGTAATTTGGGTCAAGGATGAACGCCGCTCAAACTGAACGTTGATAGGACTAATATTTTTGGAGAAACTACAGATATTAGCTAATAACACAGAACAATGGATGTTAATAATTCCATTCTGGACACACAAGCCATTCCAGCAGGGGGTGGTAAATCATCTATATACAGCTGTATGTAAAAGTTTGGGCACCCCTGATGATTTCCATGATTTTCCTTTATAAATTATTGGTGGTTTGGATCAGCAATTTCAGTTAAATATATCATATAGCAGACAAACAGTGATATTTGAGAAGTGAAATGAAGATTGTAGGATTTACAGAAAGTGTGCAGTAATTCTTTAAACAAAATTAGGCAGGTGGATAAATTTGGGCACCCCAACAGAAAAAAATGCATCAATATTTAGTAGATCCTCCTTTTGCAGAAATAACAGCCTATAAAAATGCTTCCTATAGCTTCCAATAAGTGTCTGGATTCTGGTTAAAGGTATTTTGGACCATTCTTCTTTATGAAACATCTCCAGTTCAGTCAGGTTTGTTGGTTTTCGAGCATGGACAGCCCACGTAAAATCACACTACAAATTTTCAATAATATTCAGGTCTGGGGACTGAGATGGCCATTCCACAAAGTTGTACTTGTTCCTCTGCATGAATGCCTTAGTAGATTTTGAGCAGTGTTTAGGGTAGCGTAACTTCACCCCAGTGTAACTTCAACTTTGTCACTGATTCGTGAACATTGTTCTCAAGAATCTGCTGATATTGACTGGAATCCATGTAACCCTCAACTTTAACAAGATTGCCAGTACCTGCACTGGCCACACAGCCACACAACCTGATGGAACCACCTCTAAATTTTACTGTAGGTAGCTGTACTGTAATGTTTTTTCTTGGAATCCTGTGTTCTTTTTCAGCCATGCATACCCTTGTTATGTCCAAATAACTCAATGTTAGTTTCATCAGTCCACAGCACCTTATTCCAAAATGAAGCTGGCTTATCCAAATGTGCTTTACCATACCTCAAGTGACTCTGTTTGTGGCGTGTACACAGAAAAGGCTTCCTCTGCATTACAGCATCATACAGCATCTCCTTGTGCAAAGTGCGCTGTATAGTTGAACGATGCCCAGAAACACTATCTAGAGTAAGATCATATTGTAGGTCTTTGGAGCAGGTCTGTGGGTTGACTATGACTGTTCTCACCATCCTTCGCTTCAGCTTATCTTTCTTGGCCTGCCACTTCGGGCTTGAACTAGTACTGAGCCTGTGGTCTTCCATTTCCTCACTATGTTGCATCCTTCCCCTAAACCATGATGTCAAAAAAGCTTTGTTTTCAGGTCATTTGAGAGTTGTTTAGAGGCTACCATGTTGCCACTCATTAGAAGAGATGCAAAGAGGGGAAACATTTACCTTAAATACCCTTTCTCATGTTCAGATTCACCAGTGTAAGGAGGTCAAGTGTACCACAAAAAGTTCTAATCCACCTTAGTAGAAGAAGAAAAATGTTTGCCTCAGACTTGAACTGAACACGTTGTTTGGACTATGGACTTCTAATGACACCAAACCTATATTGGTGAATAAACGACCGTATTTAATGCCAGAAATGAGGTCCAGGTTGTTAAAAGCATCATTTCTCCTTTAATTCAGGTTGGCTTATATACACATGTTTAAGCTAACAGACAACAGCTGATTCATGCACTTTTGGCTTATTAGTGCAGCACATAACTGAAACAATCCTTCAAATGGTGATACAAGCATCAAATTCAGCACAAATACATCTTAAACATTAGACTTTTTGAAAAAACAACTGGCCACATAAATTTTCAATAGGCGGCCAGGTAGGGGGTAATTGAAAAATTACACAGGGGTCGAAATTTAAAAATGCTCCAATCAAATTGAAAACTATACCACATTACTTGTCTGATCACAAAGATTTCAAAAATGTATAGTTTGGTTATCTATGACTGAATGTTATGGAGTTATGGCGTAAAGACAGCAAGAATGGTGACAAAGGTCAATTGCAGTTTGTACAGGGGTCAAAAGTTAAAGTAGCTCCAATTTTGGTAAAAAGTGATGTACGTTATTGGTTGAGCTAATAGGATTAATAAATGGAATAGTTTTGACAGTGTTGAATACTTGGTCTCCAAAGTAAAGGTCAAACAAGGTCAATGTCCATTGGATTCTATGACATGTGACATATGTTACCCTGTAACATGAACTAAGCATGACATGTGATGCAAACTGTTACTTTTAAAAACCTAATTAACTCACCCAATAATTTGCATCATTTTTTTAATTTTTTTTTTTACCAAAATTGGAGCAACTTTAAGTTTTGACCCCTGTACAAACTGAAACTGACCTTTGTCACCATTCTTGCTCCTTTTACCTCATAACATTCAGTTATAGAAACTCCAAACTATACCTTTTTGGAATCTTTGTATAACAAATATTCAAGTCTCACATGGGCGCACCAGAATAAATGTAGTGAATTTACACAACCTCACACGCAGGCAACATAATAATGTAACAATATTACATTGCCTCGCAATGGGGGACCATAAAGATGTAACAAAATTGGTCAATTCTAGATCGGCTCACACCGGAGCACCAAAATAAAATGAAGTGAATAAGTAGTTAAACTCCCAAATTGAATTAGACTGACCTAGACCATTTAATGGGTCACCAAAATAATTAACAATTTTAGGGTTTAATAATTATTTAATTTACTCGGGGTACCACCTATTCGAAGCATAGGTACTTTAATTTAAGCATTCATTAATTTATCAGTCTCAACTTAATCAATCAGTCTCAATTGAATTATCAGTCGCTGGTCTGAAAGTCTGAATTCATGATACGATTGACCAAAGGTTTCCTTCTGAACACAAAATGAACCACAGCAGAAATATTTACAATTTATTTATAATTATACAAGAAATGAACAGTTTACTGGCATTTTTGTGGACAGTGATTAAATAAGTTAATTTATGGACACAATTCTTACTAACTCATGAGACGTGAAAGAAAGAGAGATGAAGCTTAAAGACTTTAAGTAAATAAATCTGATTACAATTTAGTGATGAAATTGGTAGCCAATTATATTTAAGAAAATTATTAAACAAACATATGAATATGTTTAAAAAGAAGCAACCTTGTATCCATTGACAACTAAGCCCTTTTTCTTGAACCTTTAACTGGGTCACTTAGCTGCTTCATCGAGGAGATGGTTTGGACGGCCCGTCCATCCGTCGTTGAGGTAGGTTCTGCAGCGTGCTTACTTGGGTCAGGTGTTAACTCAGTGGTCTCCCCGGGTGATCCCAAAGGCTTGTGCCGGCTGGCTTTACTGACAAGATGGCTGCTTGCAGTCAGGTCGTCAGCTTGGTGGACCCCAGAGGTGGAAGGCTTTTGTTGAAAATGGTTTCTGGTAGCTTTTAAAAATTTGTTGGAGCCAGATTAAAAGTCTTCATGAATTTAGAAAAAAGATAAAACTTTGAGAGCGCTGGAAAAATAGCCGACAGAAAAGAAAAAAGGCTTTTCTGTAAATTTGCTTTTATTTTGAAAAGTTCAGCTTGGACGTTCTCTTAAAATTTTGAAAGCCTTGACGCACCTTAAAGCGCCAGGTTAAAATTCTCAAAAATTGAGACAAGAATAAAACAAAGAATGAATGCCATGTGGTAGCTTCAGCTAGGTTAGCTTAGCATGGGGCCTTGTTGACCCACAAATAATTAAGCATTTATGAAAGGAAGAGAGAGAGAGAGACAAAAGAGAGGCAAGGGGGCAAGAGATGGGCAAGAGAAGGGCAAAGAGAAGCACTCTGTTCTAACTTTTTAAGGGGGACTGACGTCACCAAACTCCGCCCATTTAGGGTGTGTAATATCACAGAAAACTTTATGTCTTCACAGGGCAGACCCAAATGATTCAACGATTTAAACACGTGAGCTATTTTGTTATACTATTGTTCTAAGACACTTGAATGGATACACATTATCAATTGTCACTTAAACACATCCTTTAGATAAACAATACTTCACCATCAACATATTGATAATGCAGAAAGATCACACTTAAACACATATCAGTTACAAGGAGCATATGTCAATAAAATGGAATGATTATATGCAAAGCATTTTGTTTGATTAATCAATACCAACATTAGAAGTCTTTATATATATATGAATAAAATAATACTGATGCAATTCTTTTATTTTAAAAGAATGTCTTTCTTCACTTAGACCTAAAGATAATAGCTGATTGTCAAGACACAGTTTTATGGCCACGTGTTGTGGAAGGGATATCATCTTGCAGTCTTGACAGGGTCTGGCCTTGGCGTGAGGTCATAAAATTTGGGTTCTCCTGGCCTGAAGAAGCTCAGATTCTGATGTGAAGCCATTATAATGTCACATAATTCATAATGACCGGAATTTAACCGATAAACTAGGCAAGGGCTCCTTTTGAAGAACTTCAATTTACTGTTCTGTTTCTGCTGTGAAGCCCAGTGTTGGCCCATGGGGGGATGTCTCCAGACTTATCTGAAAATCACCAGATAACCTAGGAATTTCTCAACTGAGAGTGAGTACAGTCTTTGTCTGCAGTTCAAAACTCAGGTTTTTGTTGAGACAGCATTAATGTATTTAGTTAATTAGGGTGAATCAAGGCCATGCGCTACATTTAAGATCAAGCAAATAATGTGGTGTAGTTTCCAATATGATTGGAGCATCTTTTAATTTTGACCCCTGTGTAATTCTTCCATTGACCCCTACCTGGCTGCTCACTCACTCACTCAGTCATCTTCAACCACTTTTCTGGGTTTGGGTTGCGGGGGCAACAGCTCCAGCAGGGGACCCCAGACTTCCTTTTCCCGGGTCACATTGACCACCTTTGACTGGGGGATCCCAAGACGTTCCCAGGCCAGTGTGGAGATATAATCTCTCCACCTAGTCCTGGGTCTTCCCCGGGGTCTCTTCCCAGATGGACGTGCCTGGAACCCCTCCCTTGGGAGGCGCCCAGGAGGCATCCTTACCAGATGCCCAAACCACCTCAGTTGGCTCCTTTCAATGTGAAGAAGCAGCGACTCTACTCCGGCGCGATCAGACGCTACAAATTCGCGGGGGTCGCCAGGCGATGGATGCGCCTCCTTCGCCCGGTGTGTCGCTCTGCTTGGGTGGACTTTCGCTGTGAAAATTCGCTCCAATGCGTCATCAAATAAGAGGAGCTTCCATTCCGCTCGGCATCAAGTCATCATGGCGGACCTTGATCACACGGAGCGAGTTGTTGTGCTGTATTTGTTATGGAAAGCAGACAAACATTGCTAGCGACACTGTCCCTGGGTTCACAACATCCTCATGAGATGTTCCCAATTCGGGGAGTTTAATCATTTGCTGCAGGAGCTACGTCTGGATGATGGCCGCTTTCAGCGGTACTTCTGCCTCTCCAGGACCCAGTTTGAGGACCTCCTGTCCCGCATTGGAGCCACCATCCGCCTTCAGGACACGAATTACAGACGGTCTATCCCTGCCGCAGAGCGGCTTTCCATCTGTCTTCGGTTAGTAAAAACAACCTGTCTACAATACAAATATACACCAATATATCCAAATCATGTTATCTAAATATTCTGCACTTAAATCAATAATCAAAGTCCGCCAAAATATAAAAATACACTGAGCAAACAGATGGCAACAGAGGTAAATTGTCATACGATTGGCATAAAGCAATAAATCATTCTTAATGGGAATTTTCTGGTAAAATGTGGTTCAGATAACTATTTTGATGATAATAATATAGATTGTTATTAACAAAGATATTGAATGCCACCCAGTAGCACTATCTAGTGGCTTTCAGACAGTGCCCACAAGTAAATTGGTAAAAAATAATGAATATATAATGCATATATAGTGATGAATATATATTATAAAATTAATGACTGCTAAAGATTGTTTTTGATACTTTATATATCTTATATATATATTAACCAAAAAATATTCACTGCTTTTTTGATGCTCTCTTATTATAAGCATGAATGATGTATTGCCTCCTTTTGACTAAATGTAGTTTTCAATGCTAAAATTAAATGAGTGTGTCGTGCTGGGATATAGTGGATACAAAAAATAGTACAAAAGGTTAATTCAAAACAAGTCTTTGAGAACATTTACTAGGGAACATGACAGTGTTGAAAAGTCTGTATATACAATGGCAACAAGAATAAATAAGAAATTGGTTAATATATATCAAAATTATATTTGTTTCATTTTATTTTCCTAATAAATAATGATTGCCTTTTTAGTCAAACAGAGTGATTTTTTGTATTATTATTATTATTTGTGTGTTCTTGCTTATATGGCAAGTAATGTAATACATGTCACACATTGTATATTTTACACTCTTGTTTGTTTCTGTTTGATTAGGTATCTGGCCACAGGGGACTCCTACCAAACTATCCCTGATAGTTTCCGGGTGGGAGTGTCTACTGTCAGTGTTATTGTCCCTCAGGTGGTGACTGCAATCTGGGACTGCCTCAGGGAGAGCTTCATGGCTGTGCCCACCACTGAAGACTGGAGGTCCATTGCGGAGGAGTTCTACCAGCAGTGGCAGTTTCCTCTGTGCTGCGGAGCTGTGGATGGAAAGCACGTTCAGATCCAAGCACCTCCCAACTCAGGATCCCTGTTCCATAACTACAAGGGGCATTTTTCTATTGTGCTCCTTGCTGTTGTCGATGCTCAGTATCGGTTCCGGGTGATTGATGTTGGCGGGTATGGTAGGACAAGTGATGGTGGCATTCTGGCCAACTCTGTCTTTGGCCAAGCTTTGCGGGATGGAACACTCCATCTGCCTTCTGATCAACTCCTGCCTGGAGCTGCAGACCGAGGACCTCAGCCCTGTGTCTTCATGGCAGATGAGGCGTTCCCGCTGAAGAGGTGCATGATGCGGCCCTTCCCAGGACGTGGTCGTCTGTCATCAGAGGAGCGGTCATTTAATTACCGCTTGTCCTGCGCCCGGCTGGTGGTGGAGGATGCCTTTGGCATTCTGGCCTCCCAGTGGAGGTGGTATCGTCGCCTCATTGAAGTGCGCACAGAAGTTGTGAAGCAATGTGTGAAGGCCACATGTGTGCTACACAATTTCTTGCAGGCTTCAGTGGACGACGAGACGCTGACATTGTGGGGTCCAGTAGGTGGAGAGGAGCCATTGCCAGGCCTGGGCCGAGTAGCTGCCAACAACTCCTCGAAAGATGCAAGGTGTGTGAGGGACGTCTTTAAAGACTTCTTCACAGCGGAGGGAGCACTACCATGGCAGCCCACTGAGTGATTTAACAGTCCTTCTCAGGACTAAAAACGGCTTTTTTAAAAGCCACCCACAAACATACAAAGAGCAAACCTTAACTTCACCCATTTTCTATATTATTTGTTCTGTCTTTTATATTTGCTGAGTGCAATTATTTTGTACTTTCTTCACCATTGGTGACTTTACCACTTAAAACTTCCATGAAAACACTGTTGTGGCTTTCTTTCTTCTTGAAAAGTCGTAAAGTATTGTTTGTTTATGTGCTATAATGGATTTAATAAATTTAGATAAGCCCAAGTGAAAAACCTTATATTTCTACACATCACAAAAGTACATTATTATTATTACTATTATGCATTGGTGGATAAATGAAAATGTCATACTTATGTATAAATCGACTGCATGAAATTACTAGGCCTGAGTTGTACGACTGGAACAAAATTTACAAAGACAAGTACAAAAAAAACTGGAGACACAGGCTGGTAGGGAGAGAAGGATGGAGATAATGTTTAGGTCCATCCCTTGAAAAACTTCCAATTTATATTGTAAAAAAAAATCTATTGAGGGGCCGAATGTTCCAAATTAAGCACAAATGTGGAATGATCAATTATGACCTTCTGAATTTCCAGTTTTGCTATTTCTTGTTCATAAAATGGCAGTCTTTCAAGAGATGGAGATAAACTGAGGAGAAAATGCTCCATAGCACTAAATTCATGAGGAGGAGGGGGAGGAGGGGGAGGTGGAGGTGGTGGAGGTGGTGGCGGCCGGTTTTGGAGAGCTGCCAAAATGGCAGCCTCCACCGCAGAAGGCTCCTCCTGTGGTCTGGTTTTCCTCCTCTTTCTCTGTCCTGTGAAAAGTTAAAAAATTTAAATTAGATTTCCCACAATTTGTACAGTGTGTAACAGCCCTAAACAAAGAAAAACGTCATTGATTGGTGGATTGTATTATATCCAGTACACACCTGTGGGAGTGGACACCGGGGGAGTGGGCGCAGCAGCAGCACCAGAAGGACCAGGGTCGTTTGAGCCTGACAGGACCTCAGGCAGTGAAGAGGTCCTGGGCTCTTCATCATCCTCTTTAATGACGGGACATAACGTTATGACGTCTTTAAAAGACATGTTAAAATACATGTTTTGGTTGCACTGTACCTTCTGACTCCTGGTCCAAGGTGGATGAGGGAGGGAGGCCCTGGTTCTGGGCCTCTTGTGGCTCCTGGACCTGGCTCATGTTGCTGGTAGTGGGCCGGGGAGCCACGAATGGGTCCAGGAACGAGAGGACACCAGAGAACCTCCATCTCCTCCGCTGGTGTGCTGCTGCCCCACTCTTCCTGGCCTCCATCTCCATCCTTCTCTCCCTGAGGTACAAGGTACAAGCCCTTCCACCGCTTGTGGCACACTTCCACTGAAAATAGATTAAGATAGATTTGTTTTTGTAAACACTATCAATTAACATATCATTTTGATTAGTGTAGAGGATTAGCCATTAAATAACTTGACTTTGTGGAACAGTGGCTCTCATTTTGGAGGTCAATATATAAATAGTGACTGATTTGGAGGGCAGCATATAATGTGATAACAGCGGCTCTCATTTTGGAGGTCAATATATAAATAGTGACTGATTTGGAGGGCAGCATATAATGTGATGTCACCATTATGCCCCCATAAACCAGTCACCACTTGTTTATACATCCGTGTAGTTAATAAATTTATTTTCATGGACGAGTCGTTCGCGCGTGCACGTGTGAAAAAAAGGCTACAGCTCCTCGCTTTCTCACCCCTCTGTCATAATTGTGTTAAATCAAGGACAAAAGGGACATAAGTCCGGCAGATTGCCAGAGACTGAACATATCCACATCAAGAATAAACTCCAGACATCTCCACATTACCGGCGGTTCGTTCGTTCGCGCGCGCACGCACGCAGCACGAAACATTGTTCCCCCCTCGGTCCGCCTTGCAGAATCAGTCAATAATGTGGCTATTGTTAACTTTGGATCATTTATTGTGAAAAGTATTGCTATTATTACATGGATTTGCCAAGAACAAAGTCGCTAAAGCCATTAGCAAACTACAAAAAAAAAAAGAAAAAAATTTAAAGCTTACCTTCCAGTCCGATCTCCTCGCTGACTCTTCTCCACGCAATGTCCTTTTTGTACTTGTCTTTGTAATCACAGTTTGAAGGGTCGTACAACTCAGGCCTCACATTCACAGCCACGATGAGCTTCTCCTCCATCATGAATGAAGTTTGCCCGTGCAGCGCTCCCCTGCGTCACCACATATCCAGTCCCTGATTGGTCATCACGGCGCGACGAGATGAAAAAGTTTTGGCCACTGGAGTCCTCTGAGATAACATATCCCGGAAGGACTCCTTCTTCAGTCGGACGGCTACCCTGACCACCGATGTCCACCATGGTGTTCGAGGGTTGCTGCCCCTTGAGGCACCTAAGACCTTCAGGCCACAGCTCCCCACTGCAGCTTCAGCAATGGAAGCTTTGAACATTGCCCATTCTGGTTCAATGCCCCCAACCTCCACAGGGATGCTAGAGAAGCTCTGCCAGAGGTGTGAGTTGAAGATCTGTCGGACAGTGGGCTCCTCCAGATGTTCCCAGTTCACCCGCACTATCCATTTGGGCTTACTAGGTCTGTCCAAAGTCCTCCTCCACCCTCTGATCCAACTCACCACCAGATGGTGATCAGTTGACAGCTCTGCCCCTCTCTTCACCTGAG
Source organism: Thalassophryne amazonica (assembly GCF_902500255.1). NCBI lineage: Eukaryota > Metazoa > Chordata > Actinopteri > Batrachoidiformes > Batrachoididae > Thalassophryne > Thalassophryne amazonica. Next base: position 35,104,220 of record NC_047104.1, on the reverse strand, counting down.
TGTCCAGAACATGTGGCCTCAAATCAGATGATATGATCACAAAATCGATCATCGATTTTCAGCCTAGGGTGCTCTGGTACCATGTACAATTATGAGCATCCTTATGTTCGAACATGGTGTTGTGTTGTGCTGTTTTGCACTTCACCCTGAGAACGTACGTGTTATTCAACCTTGTTTTAGCTTTGTCTTCTTTCTCATGAGAACGGAGACAAAGCTACAAATGTTTAACAGTGATAACATATATATATATATATATATAAAATCCTTAACACATGGTGTTCTTTATGGACAGTCTGTGACTAGCAAAGAAGTCCAATAACAAATGACCATTCGGGTTTAGATCAGGGAGGCCATTCCTCTCAATCACACCTCTCCAGGTGTCTCTGTCATTGCCCACGTGTGCGTTGAAGTCCCCCAGCGAACAATGGACTCCCTCACCGGAGCCCCATACAGGACTTCATTCAGTGACTAAGAAGGCTGAATACTCCAAAATGCTGTTCGGTGCATATGCACAAACAACAGTCAGAGTTCATAAGGGCACACAAACCTTTCCACCATGATAAAGCCCTACGTGGCTGCCTATTGAAAATTCAAGTGGCAAATCAGTTTTTTTAAAAGAGTTAATGTCTATAGATTATTTGTGCTGAATTTGATGCTTGTATCACCATTTGCAGGATTCCACTCTAAATATTCTCTTCTCTGCTGCACTGTATATGAGATGTAAGATGCTGCTCCTCAGTGTTTCTCAATTGCCCTCAAAAGTATTGGAACACTTGGTATTTCACACATTTTTTTGTTTTTGTTTATTCCACTTCAAATACAATTTTTTTTCTCCTAAAATCATCTTGTTTAAACTCAAACTGAAAGCAAATCTCTACAACTTGATACAAGTTAATGAAAAAATATAAAATCTAGCTTTATGATCAAGTGGTGTAGAGGAGGACTTTGTTAAAATGAAGACCTTACCGTTCAGCTACAATTTGCCAGAAACTAGATTTGAGATCTAATGGGCCTTTCACACTGAATTCGTCAGATGCGTCAAATGCGTCAAAAATCGGTCTAAAAAGCATTATTTTCAATGAGACGCGTTGCATTTTAGATGCGTCAGATACGTCATGTCAAAAGCCGAGCTAAACCGACGCATCTGACGGGAGCGCGCATTGCTGCTTGTCAGCAGGCTGACAGAGTCAAAGTTCAATCCAATCCAACGTCCGACCTACTGAGCTGTGACGTACCTTTGCGTTGTCCAATAGGAACGACGCGTCGGGCCAAAACACGGAAGACAGGTGGCAGAAACCACTGATCTCTACAAAATGGATCCGTGGAAACCACTGATCTGTGCAAAACATACGTGTCACAGGATTGCTCATTTGTGGAGCAGTTTTTGTTACCTCAGAATTTCTGATTACTGTTAAAAAAGTTTAGAACACCTGTAATTAAAATAGCTAAATAAATCAATAAATAGTTCTTTAGAAACCTTTCATCTGTAAATTAAAACCACCTGTTATTTCAGATTAATTTCTTGTTTAACATAAGGAACCTCGGACATTTATTTTTAGACAAAATAACATGGAAATTTGTACATTTTTTAAGTCTGGTAGATTATTTATATCTCATTTCAACCAGAAAACAGACACTAAATAAATACAAATGTTTATTATAAATGCAACAGGAAATAATTTAACAATGACTGCAGTGTGATTGACTTTGATTTCGTGGACTTTTTAATGATCCGTTCATTTATTGTTAAAATATAAAATGGAACAGCTTTTTTAAAAATAATAAAATAGTTGCTGTTTAAAGAGCCTTTTATTTAGAAGCAGGTGATGTTCTGCTGGATTCTCGGGACCAGATGAAGGTCTCTTCTGCAGCTTTGAACTCTGGTGGTTTTGCTGAAAAGCAGAGATGTTTTCTTTCGACTGGACTTCGTGGTGTTCAGCTCATCAATGGAAGTTTGGTTGTCTGCACAGCAAATGTTCCTGATTGGGACAAATAAAAATATTTCTTTAAATATAAAGAAACACTAAACTTTTTATATATAAAAAAAGGGGGAAAAATGATGGAAAAAACGCCCCAAAAAATAAGTTATTTAAAGTTGAGCTTTTGTGGTGTCTGAAAAAAGCTGTAGCTTTATTTGGTAAAAATAAAAAAGACTGAACCATTTAGAAATTAAAGTGTTCACTCAGATCAACTGTGCTAAAAGGCTACGCTAACGTTAGCCAATCATTAAACCTTCACAGTCCAGTAAACGTCACGTTTTATTTTTTTTACATTATTCTCACCTCGATAAAGCTGCAGAACTAAACTCCGTTGGGCAAACTGGGACTTCGCATATATCCAAAAAGTGGGAGATTTCGGACTGAGTGGGTTTGCTCCATCACCCCGGCTGCCTGCCTCGCTCTGCCCAATGATGAGGCCTGAAGGCCGGCTTCTCCGTGCGAGTCGGCCCGCTGTCGCGGTTCGAGCGATATCCCACCAAATCGTCAGTCCTCCCTCGGTCTGCGTCACTCCGAAAAGTCGCTGAAAAAAGCTTCGCCCAGCAGGGTGATGGGAGAATCGTTCTACTGCTGTTTTTAAAAGCTTTTTTTGTGGTTCAGGCGACCCAAATTCAAGATGGCGATTGCTGAACTTTTTCAGATTGTGGAAACAGCCAGAGTGTGACATGGCAATCTCCGCCCCCCACTTTTTTTTTTTTTTTTTTTGCCGCTTCCAAAGCGACGCGTCTGACGTCATGCCGTCATCCGATGGATCCGACGGATTCTGACACATTGACGGATTGGCCTGACGTATTTAGTGTGAAAGGCCCATAAGCCTAGATTTGATGTTTTGGTCAAGGAAACTTTTGTATTTCTTCATAATTGATGTAAATAAAGTCCAAGACATATTTAGTGACTTGGAAATGTTCATGTATCCATCCCCTGACTTGTCTGAAGGAAAGTGGCAATAAAACTGATTATTATTTACAGGTATTATCAAATTTTAGAGATTTACTTTCAGTGTGAGTTTGAGGAAGATAATTTTAGAATTTTTTATTCTTTATATATTTTTTTGTATTTCTTGTATTCAAGTGGCATAAACCAATTAAAATGTCTGAAATACCGTTTTCCAATACTTTTGGAGGGCACAGTATCCTCACCTTATGATGAGTGCAATTATTACTGTTTAAAAATGTTTAATTTTCACTTGCTGCACTTTGTGTGAAATCATAGTCATATTGTATATCACATTGATATGACAACACTGAGATACAATAATTTGGCCATATTGTACAGCCCTACTGTCAACTAGCTGAAAACTTTGAATATTAATTTACATCTACATTAAAAAAAATACTTAAAGTGGCAGGAGATTAAGAGGGCTGTCATTGGGGGGTCAGCTGAAAGGCAAAAAAGGAAAATCCTTAAAAAGGCAGGAAGGTTTTAACCATGCTCATGCTCCCAAGAACCATTTTATTGAAAAAAGTCTGAAGGACCTAAATGACATGGTTAGATGGTGAGGAGCTTCTAGGCATGTGAGAGGCAAATAAAGAAAAATGCTTAAAAAGTTGGGGGGTCTGGGGGGCTGAGTCCCCTCAGAAGCTGACAGGTTTTAGCCATGCTAATGCTCCCCTGAAGCATTTGCTCAAAAATAGTCTAAAGGACATAAATGACACGATTCAATGGCGAGGAGCTTGTACGCATGTGAGAGGCAAATAAAGAAAAATGCTAGAAAAGGTGGGGAGCCTGGGGAGCAGAGCTCCCCCTAAACCAGAAAGGTTTTAGCCATGCTAATGCTCCCCTGAAGCATTTTACTGAAAAAAGTCTGAAGGACCTAAATGACATGGTTAGATGGTGAGGAGCTTCCAGGCATGTGAGAGGCAAAAAAGGAAAAGCAGAAGTCTTGTAAAATAAAGCAGTTTTGACTTATGGTTTTGATTTAGTTCAAGTTCAAATATAACACATATCTTTTAATTTTACATAATGCACTAATTTGCACTAATACATTTTGCAACAAACACACACAGATACCAAAGGGATTATGGGTAAAATGAGCCTCGGCTAACACTCATTCATTTTATGTAAAAACAAACACGTTAATGTTACGTGTGTGTTGGTTTACATATAAATGTGCTTTTGTAAAATATGCCATTTTATTCATATGTAAAACAAACAAACAAACAAAAAAGCCATTTGCAAAAGCCAAACGTCAAGTTGTGACGAGACAACCGTCTGATATAATGGGGGTCAAAATGCATAGAACACTCCCATCTACTGGCGACCAGATGCTCAGACCCTAACCCATAATCCTTTGCGCGCCAGAGAGTCGCCGCAGTTTAAACAGTACAAAGAGAATCCACAATGACAATTGTAAATGAACATTTTACAACCAAAATGTACATTTATATTTATTTTCATCAGCTGCAGCAAGAGGCTGCAGAGGCGCGCAAAGGATTATGGGATATCTCAATACTCAGGGCGAATACTGCCATGAACACTACTGGCCAGTAGATGGCAGTAGAGACTGTGAAAACTTGCCCAAACAAATATTCCAAATAAATAATCTGTGTCTGCTACGTTTAATCTGCGTGGAATTTAATAAATGCAAACCAAATTTTAGACATCATATATATTACTATATTACCCTGGAACAAAGACGACAAACAGTGTTGTAAAGGACAATAAGCACGACGTTAAATAGCAAACAGGAAGTGATTGCACCTCACAGTGATTCCAACTGAAAATAATGGTGAAGCAACCTGAGCTTCTTCTGGCATTGTTGCATAAAACAAACACAATAACAACATCTACAAACCCAAACCCAGAGAATATATTCACGAGCGTGTTAGGCAAAATATACAAAGGGTTTAATGCTGTTGTCCATGTGGAGCCTGAGCAGAGCGTCTCAAATGCATTTCTCCTGTCGTGAACTTACCCATAATGCACTGGCACTGCCGAGGCATGTCCACACTCAAAACCTTCAAAATTAGTGCAATATTTAAAACTTAAACATATAGCTGATATTTTCACTTTATAAAACTTCAGACATGACGTTAAGTTAAATAACATGTCTGAAATTAGTTGGGTTAAATTTTAGTTGAAGCTGCGTTTACACATAACGACAAGTCACGAATGCCACGAAGTATACATTGTTGGCCGCTGATCACGAATGTGATTATTCGGGGCAGAGGCGTCAGGTGTCCTCAGGAACTGCTGCAACCTGTTACCACACGTTACAATTAATGGCATGTGTTGTTGGAGAATTATCAGGAACCATTATGCACAGTCAAGAATAGTGTTCCACGTTGTTGCGCGCTATTGCGCATAACAGCGCATCTTTAAGTTCTGTCACGTTGTGAACGAGGTGAATTGTCTCCACACACACACCCGTATTCATCCAACCGAATTCAGATCGCTCCAGTTTTTCAGAAGAACTTTGTGACTGCACGTGTAGTTGAGCTCTGTGCCATGGAGTGGCACAGAGAGGAGGAGGAGGACAGAGCCAGATGTGTGGCTTCATGTGGCTCTCGTCTCGTGCATTTTCCCAAACATCATGCACATGCAGCAGGTGGAACACCTGCAGGAGCGCACTGAAGAGCACCGAAATTAGACTTTTAGCTGACTTGGTGTCAGCAATCAAACTAAATGCAGTGCAGCAGGGTTTAATTGTGCGCACGCTTCTTCCGCCGGACTGGAGGAGGTGCAGAGATGTCTGGCTGCACGTGAGTCTCCTCTTGCTCCTCTGGTTCAGACTCGTTCTCCCGCTCATTGGTTACAACAGCAGGCGGAACACCTGCAGGAGCGTCCTGAGGAGCTTCAGCAGGAACTGTGGAACGACATTTGGAGCCGAGTTTAATTGTGCGCACGTGACAGAAAACTGATTCGTCGTGGCGTGCGGTGAAATGTGACGCCGCGTTTGTCGTCGTGTCAAAACGTGACAGTTTCCGTGTCACTTCGTAATAACGCGTTACAGTTTGGACTCCAAGAACCATCACAGGAACCACTACGAACGTTGTCATGTTCTATTAAGGATCACTACTCATCAAGACGGATCAATACGCTCAGTTGCGACCTCCATGCCTTGAGACGAAATGAGGGTGGTGTGTGACATTTGTGGAAGATTTTTTGACAGGCAAAAACATGCTCCACAAATATCAAGAATATCACGCACCAACATGCCCTATTAAGAAACCTATTCAGATGCATTAAGTCACTTTAATAATGTCAGGAATGTGTCACTGAACAAAACAGGCCTGACACTTCTCTATGTTGTCCACCAGAGGCAACACTGGGCCCTTGGAGGCTTTTTTTTCCCTTCTTCTCTGAATGACATCTGTTCCCATGTGGGGTCAGTGGTTTTTATTGTTGACGTCATGGCGTTTCCACCAATGAAAAAAGGGTAAGACTTTTTTTCGCACCAGCTAGAGGTGTTAAAAGAGGCAGACAGATGTTCATGCGTGCATGAAGGCAGCGCACATCCAAATACCTGGGTCTGTGAAGACTGTCATCATTTGGTGGAAAGGCAAAGTAGATTGTTGTGAAAGGCAGAACCAAAGGGAAAGTCATGGTTTTGTTTGAGACTGTAATTGTTACGAGCAGAGAGAAGAAAGTTTAAGAAAATCTGTCGTTCACGCGCACGAGCTGGACACAGCGACGGAGCGATGCTTCGCACATTGGCTGTGCATTTTGCACCAGATGGCTGGGGTTTTCTTTTCCACCAAAAAGAATTCCAAAGGGAAGACAGAGGGAGAAAATCTCTTGTTTGTGCGCACTGTACACAGCGACGAGAGATGAGCGAGTACACCACTATCTGTGTCTGTTCAACCATCTAAATGATCTGTATCTGTACTCTGAGTGGGCGGGGCCTAAACTGGAAGTAAGCTAATCGGAAATGGGTGGGGCTTAAATTGGTACATTATTTTAAATCTGAAATTGATATGGATTGACCAGAAGTTGCTATATTTATTGTTTATTTGAAAACTATTTACAGAACAACCTCAAACTCAGAACATGAATATTCTTAACTGTATGAATGAATAACAGAACAGAATTGACATTCAATGTACTAGGAAATTATGAACTACTAACTATACATGAACAAGAGTTGTCATACTCAACACAACCTTCTTTTTTAATGTTTTTGTTTTAATTTTGTAATCAAACTGTGATTTTTTTGATTATTTATTTATTTTTACTACCTAACATTCTTGGCATTTTTTTTCCACACAAAGTTAAACAATGTTGATTAAGGTGTGTGTGTGTTTGTGTGTGTGTGCATGTGTGTGTGACTGAGTGACTGTGTGAGAGGGAGGGAGAGAGGTTGTTCGACTGACTTTATATCACCAGCCAAACTAAGAGCAAGCAAACGGTATAAAAAAACAAAAAACAAACAGACCGAAGTGGAGGCAGTGACCGACGTGACATGAGCCGTTTTCAGCTCTGTCTTGTCAAATGCACCACATACGATACAAAACAAGCTCACCAAGTAACTTTAAATATACAAAAAGAAATAGAGACAACAACAACAACAACAACTGAAGACAGCAACATGAAGAAGATTCAAGCCAAGCATAGAGAGAGTCTTTGTGTGTGCGAGAGGCTGCAGAGATGTGCCTGTGTAGGGAGGGGCAGGCGCTGTGTGTGATTGGCCAATCACAGAGCGTGAAGACAGTCAGTGACCCAATGAGGATTTTCCTTCAGCACAAGCACAGATATTGACAGGATTTACTCGTATCGTGCTCGTACTCATCAAAAATGCTTTATCCATACCGGACACTCGTCTGAGATGAGTATCCGGCTCAACCCAAACAGCGACCACACTAGTAGCTTTGCACATTGGCTGTGTGTTTTGCATCAAATGGGTGGGGTTTTCTTTTCCACCAAAGCCAAAGGGAAAATCATGGTTTTGTTTGTCATTGTTACGAACAAAGACAAAAAAACAGTGAGAAAACCTCTCATTCGCACACATGTGCATGCTGGCTGACGCAATCACACGGAGTGGTGCTTCACACATTAACATAATAATTCATGAAAAAACCTGGGGAAAATTACTAATCATTATTCAGGTTTTCCTGGGTCGATCAACAAAATTTAAAGTCGGTATGTAGGTTGAAGTCTCCACTTTCAACAAACATTCAAACTGAAACTGAAAGTGTGCGGACGTTCATGGGAGGACCGCTGAATTTGGTCATGTGACTTTTGACACGTATGCGCGTCCAACAACTCCAGAGGATTAAAAGCAAAATTACATCTGCGTGATTTTATTTAGTAAGTTCAATGTAAGTATATAATATAATTGTAAATACACACACACACACACACACACACACACACACACACAAAATACATGGATGACACAAGAAAATGAAATCACTTATTTCCATTGTGGTCCATTTAAAACCCACAGGACAAAATAGATGTAATAATTAAATAATAATAATAATAATAATAATAATAATAATAATAGTGTGTACATGATAACAAGAACCTAAACAATTTATAAATACATTAAGGCAATAAATTAACATTAAAAAATTACATAATTAACAGGAAATTAAAGGGTAGCATTCTTCCTCTAAAAACGGTTGCCGTCTAAGGATCTAAGAACATTCTGGACTCACACGCCATTCTAACTCATTATAGAAACCACCCTTGAAAAATGTCAGCTACCTATTTTATAAATACAACCCAATGTAGAGCCCGTGGATCCCTTATTGCTTATTTATGTACATATTTCAAAAACATTTCTTCTCACAGATCCCAGACCAACGGGTCAAATACATTGCTGTCAGAATTCAGAACTTTTCAGCCATAGTGTCAGGGTTTGAGTCTGGTTTTCTGTTTTATTATTTGGTCTGTTTTGGTTATTTTTCTGTTTTGCTGTGTTTTTGTTTTTCTGTGTGTTCTTTCTCTTCCTGGGTTTTTCTGCTTGGGTTTGTCTGTCGCTATCTCTCTTGTCTGTCTCTTGGTTCTTGGTGATGGGTGTTTCTCTGTCTCTGGCCATGGCCTTGTTCTGGTGCTTTCCATGCACACCTGTTCCTGATTTGCTGATGATCACGTGGTGTTATATAAGGTCACTGGGTGTATTTGCTCCTCACCAGTTTGTTGTGCCTTGTGCCTGCATTCCAGCTCTCTTCCTGTGTCCCTAGGTCCTGCCTGCCTCATTGTGTGTACTTGACCTCCAGTCTGTTGCTTTGACCACACCGAATGCCTGATGAATTTTGTACTGCTGCTTTTTCTTGACTGCCTACTCGTGTACCAACCATTGCTATCCACTCAAGTAAAGCCTTTTTACAACCAGAGCTGTCTGTTCAACACGTGCATTTGTGTCCAGTAATTCCTGACCATCCAGACTGATACAAAGAGCTGTCTAAGGACACCAGGGACAAAATTGTAGACCTGCACAAGCCTTGGATGAGGTACAGGACATTATCAGATATTACAACAAAAATCTGCCCTATACTCGTAAACCAGCCATCATGAGATACAAGAAGAAATAGGGCTGATAAATCATAAACAAGCTGACTGTAATTAGTCCAGCTCTTCAGGTAGGTGGACAAGCTAATTATTGAGATCACTGGTTTTAGGTGCACAGGTAGAACAACACATGGCAGGGCTTTTACTCTCTGAAGGCGGAGCTGTACACTTCTGCACAAAATATTGAGTTTGAGTGTGTGGGTAGCTATCACTCAAAGTCATGATTCATGTGTATGATAAATGGTTCTTGTTCTTTATTTTTTGTAATATGTGATAAATATCTTATCACATGTCTGTTCATGTATCACGCCCTGTATCATGCCCCTCGTATCTCGTCCTTTGGACTCGAGCTGATACGGATACTTTGGGGCATGATACAGGGTGTGATACATGAACAGACATGTGATAAGGTATACATAGGCAAGCAGCTTGGTGAGAAGGCAACAACTGTTGTTGTAATTATTAGAAAATGGAAGAAACACAAGATGACTGTCAATCTTCCTCTGTCTCGGGCTCCATTCAAGATCTCACTTCGTGGGGTAAGAATGATTCTGAGAAAGCTCAGAACTACATGGGAGGACCTGATCAATGTCCAGGGGCCTCATGTACAAAGTGTGCATATGCACAAAAACATGGCATACGTCTGTTTCAATGCCAACCTTCAGATGTATCAAAAGTGAAGTGACTGTGGAAATGTGTGGTGTGTCACGCAAAAATCCTGGCTGGCGTACGGATGTTTCTGCAACTGTTGTTCCACTGCTGACACATAGAGGTGTTGCTGGGAACCATTAACAGTGTGAAAACAAGAAGTCATCAAAGTGATGTGCACATCAGATACACGCTGATGAGCAATTATCAACTAACTGTCATCTAGCTAACATCGTGGGTGGGTGTCATGGGTTCAGCGCATGACTCATTCATCCTGACTAACAGCGTGGTTGGAGCAGCTCAGTCTCACGCCTTTCTGTCATGCTCCCGTCATGACTTGAGTGACATTTCCGTGACAGTTTTTTTTTTTAATTTTGCTATTCTAACCCTAACTCCTCCTAACCCTAACCACGACTACCCCCATGTGTCATCCTGCAGTTTGTGCCCCAGTCTGGCATGTGCACGATGAGTAAATAGTTTGTGTAAATGTCCCGAATGAAACCAGCGTGGGCACATATAGGCATGTGCGCATTCAAATATCGTTTTTGTTATTATTCTTGTCTTCTTTTTGTTTCTTGATCTTGACACTAGAGCGTCTTAACAGATTGTCTCCCTGTGTTTGTCAATAAACGCGCTCCTCACTGTTTTAACGTCACTGTGTGTGCGCTGCACTGACCACACACACAGATGCTCCCACTTACTCTTTTACCATTTATTCCATGTGACGGGAAATAAACTATTGCTGTGTGTCTCCATGTCATTCCCAGTCATCTGTAGCTCAAACTCTGTATTATTTCTTTTCTGTGTTCATGTTGTCTGATGTGACGGTGTGGGGAATCCCTATTCAAAGGGCCTATTTACATGGATTTGCATATTTGAACAGGGGCATGGCCAGGGCAGAGCGTGTGCATGTACATTCAATTCCACATTCAGTGGGATGTACAAATGGAACGTGCGTGGATCTATGCGTACGCACACTTTGATACATCTGCTTATTTTTGTGCTTACACCAGTTTCTGGGTTTTGGTGTATACCATGTTTGAGTGGGAAATCCATGCAAGTCTTTGTACATGAGGCCCCTGAAGAGAGCTGGGATCACAGTCACAAAGATTACATTAGTAACACGCTACACCGTCATGGTTTAAAATCCTGCAGGGCACACAAGGCCCCCTGCTCAAGCCATCACATATCCAGGACCGTTTGAAGTTCACCAGTGACCATCTGGAAGATCCAGAGGAGGCATGGGAGAAGGTCATGTGGTCAGATGAGACCAAAATAGAGCTTTTGGGAATCAACTCCACTTGCTGTGTTTAGAGTATGAGAAGAACCCCCAAAAAACTGTCCCAACCGTGAAGCATGGGGGTGAAACATTATACTCTGGGGGTGCTCTTCTGCAAAGGGGACAGGACGACTGCACCGTATTGAAGGGAGGATGGATGGTGTCATGTATTGCGAGATTTTGGCAAACAACCTCCTTCCCTCAGTAAGAGCAATTAAGATGGGTCATGGCTGGGTCTTCCAGCATGACAATGACCCCAAACACACAGCCAGGACAACTAAGGAGTTACTCTGTAAGAAGCATTTCAAGGTCCTGGAGTGGCCTGGCCACTCTCCAGACCTGAACTTAATAGAAAATCTTTGGTAAATGGCAGAAACACAAGATGACTGTCAATCTTCCTCAGTCTCGGACTCCATGCAAAATCTCACTAGGTGGGGTAAGAATGATTCTGAGAAAGAAGGACCTGGTCAATGTCCAGGGGCCTCATGAACAAAGCGTGCTTATGCACAAAAACCTGGCGTCTGTCCGTCTCCACGCCAACGTTCAGATGTATCAAAAGTGAAATGACCATGGAAATGTGTGGTGTGTCACGCAGAAATCCTGGCTGGCGTATGCACATTTGGGATATAAAAGCATGCGCAAAGTGATGCGTAAAATGGCACTAACAGTGGCTGTGTTAGTGCTGTTAAAGCACCTTGCAAATGGTGCAATCCGATGTGAGTATGTATTCAGGGAATGCCAGGATTTACATGCAAATGTCAATAATTGGCTCATAAACTGATTACCAAGGCCATTGTTACTGGAGCTGTGCACAGAACTGCAGCCAGCTCAGAGTGTAATACGGTGAGGAGCCAGGGGTTGTCTGTGCCCACACAGGTGCTGACCACGCTGGACGTCCTGGCATCATTTGCATATCTCTCCATATCTTTTTTTTATAAATCATTGTGACCCTAAATCGAATCATGTCAACTGCCCTGAACAAGTTAATCCATGGAAAATTTTAATTATTGTTTTAGTGATGGAAACACTTTTACAGATCATAAGGAAGTTGTTCAATTGATCGATCTACACAGTAGTGTTCAGACTAATAGTAGTGCTATGTGACTAAAAAGATTAATCCAGGTTTTGAGTATATTTCTTATTGTTACATGGGAAACAAGGTACCAGTACTTTCTGTGTAGGCTCTCAGTTGTCCAGGTGGTTTCCATAGTAGAGAAGCTTGAATCTTTGACTGGACTGGGTTGCTTGATGCGAGGACGTTTCGCTTCAAATCGCAGAAGCTTCCTCAGCTAAAATTCTTGCTCTGGTAGTCTGACGTCTAACAGATGTTTTTTCTTCTCTACAAGAGTCAAGACAGAAGTCAGACTACCAGAGCAAGAATTTTAGCTGAGGAAGCTTCTGCGATTTGAAGCGAAACGTCCTCGCATCAAGCAACCCAGTCCAGTCGAAGATTCAAGCTTCTCTACTAAGGTACCAGTAGATTCAGTAGATTCTCACAAATCCAACAAGACCAAACATTCATGATATGCACACTCTTAAGGCTATGAAATTGGGCGATTAGTAAAAAAAAGTAGAAAAGGGGGTGTTCACAATAATAGCAGCATCGCTGTTGACGCTACAAACTCAAAACTATTATGTTCAAACTGCTTTTTAGCAATCCTGTGAATCACTAAATTAGTATTAAGTTGTATAACCACAGTTTTTCATGATTTCCCATCAATTTCTTTATAAGGTTTTCACATATAATAAACAGTGTAATATGTATAATGACACTTGGAAAATAAATCACAGAAAAATAGAATACATCAATTTACAATAACAAAATGTATGTGAAATTATAAATAAAAAAAATTAAACAAATTTAAAAAAATAATAATAAATAAACCCTCCCAAAACACACACACACACACCCCAACAAAAATGAAATGTGTACAGAATTTGACATTTCAGTTTTACTCTCATCAGTCCACAAAATATTCCTCCATTTCTCTTTAGGCCAGTTGATGTGTTCTTTGGCAAATTGTAACCTCTTCTGCACATGTATTTTATTTAACAGAGGGACTCTGCTGGGGATTCTTGCAAATAAATTAGCTTCACACAGGCATCTTCTAACTGTTACAGCACTTACAGGTAACTCCAGACTGTCTTTGATCATCCTGAAGCTGATCAATGGGTGAGCCTTTGCCATTCTGGTTATTCTTCTATCCATTTTGAATGCCGCACTACTATTATTGTGAACACCTCTTTATCTACTTTTTTTTTTACTAATCGCCCAATTTCATAGCCTTAAGAGTGTGCATATCATGAATGCTTGGTCTTGTTGGATTTGTGAGAATCTACTGAATCTACTGGTACCTTGTTTCCCATGTAACAATAAGAAATATACTCAAAACCTGGATTAATCTTTTTAGTCACATAGCACTACTATTATTCTGAACACTACTGTATGTATATCTATGTACAGGGCGCCTGGAAAGTATTCACAGCACGTTACTTTTTCCACATTTTGTTATGTATGTTGCAGCCTTATTCCAAAATGGATGAAAATTCATTTTGTTTCCCTTCAAAACTCTACACACAATACCCCATAATGACAACTTGAAAAAGGTTTTTTTTTTTTTTTTTACATTTTTTACATTGCTAATTTATTAAAAATACAAATAACTAAAGAATCACATGTATGTAAGTATTCACAGCCTTTGCCACAAAGCCCAAAATTAAGCTCAGGTGGATCCTGTTTCCACTGATCATCCCTGAGATGTTTCTACCGCTTAATTGGAGTCCACCTTAGATAAATTCAGTTGATTGGATGTAATTTGGAAAGGCACACACCTGTCTACATATAAGGTCCCACAGTTGCATGTCAGAGCATAAACCGAGCATGAAGTCAAAGGAATTGTCTGTAGACCTCAAATCTTGGGAAGGTTACAAAACCATTTCTGTTGCTTTGAAGGTCCCAATGAGCACAGTGGCCTCCATCATCTGTAGATGTTCAGATCCATTCAGACTGTTCCTTGAGTTGGTTGCCTGTCTAAACTGAGTGAAAGAGGGAGAAGAACCTCAGTCAGGGAGGTGACCAAGAACCAGCATTCCTCTATGGACAGAGAACCTTCCAGAAGGACAACCATCTCTGCAGCAATCCACCAATCAGGCCTATATGGTAGCTTGGCCAGATGGAAGCCAGTCATTAGTAAAAGGCACATGGCAGCCTGCCTGGAGTTTGCCAAAAGGCACCTGAACGACTCTCAGACCACGAGAAACAAAATTCTCTGGTCTGATGTGTAACAGAAAGCTGCAGCAACCTTCAACATCCTAAGTTTGCATTAAGCAAAGTCATGAAATTTCTCCAAAAGGACCAATTTAACACAGCAAGGCTTGGTATATCTCCAGGTGTCAAATGGAGACCCTCCGAGCTGACACAGGATGGTGTCATAAACCCCCACCCTTTCCAGAATTTAAGACTCCCCAAAGTGCATTCCTCACGGAGCTGCGAACCTCTTATCAAGATCCAAGAACAGATGTGCTAGCTCCCTTTCATATAAAAAACAGACCACAGGAAGACATATCTGCCCCAAAAATCCTAAAAATATGTCTTTCCAACTAGACTCAAGAAAAAAACAGCTCACTGAAGAATTGCTATCAACTTGTTGATCACAGTCCAGTTTCTCTGATTAAAATCGATCTAGTATTGACCTCATTCACATTTTGGGAATGAAATCCAAAATCCTGTCCATGGAACAAGAGTGACCCCTGTTGGACAAATTGGTTAAGGACATGTGACCAACTCATGCAGATTTAAATTGTAACCATGTTTTAAAAGAAAAATTGCATTGTATTGTTGTAACAAAAAGAAAAGAAAACAACATGTGACCACTTAATCTCACGCATGAAAGTGATATCTGGTATTTTATGCTCTGCTCATTGTGGAAAGCTTATCTAGTGTGCTTTTTAATATATAATTGTGTTTTGTGCATTTCCACAGAAAACCATCTACAAGAGTTATCCTGCAGGACTTATTTGGTTTCAAAGTGGAAATTTAGGAGCAAACGCTGATTTACATATACAGTGGTCCCTCGCTATATCGCGGTTCACCTTTCACGGCCTCGCAGTTTCGTGGATTTTTTAGTGCAATTTTGCATGCTTCTTCTTCTTTCTTTTTAACAGTGCATTGTGTTCTGCGTCCTTATCAGGCGGGCCGGTCGTGGCACCGGTTGGCATCAACGCGACTGCTCTCACTGCCTCCGATGTGCTTACCAAGTCTGCGGGCTTGGTAAGCGCGACTTCTTGCTGCTTAGAACTTATTTCTTGTTTTGGGCGCACCAACAAGACATTACTTTTCTTTTTTTTTTCGACAGATAACTTTTGCTCAACTTTGTAAAGTTAAATGTGCAGGCGCATTTAATTTCCTTTTTTGATTTTTTCAAATTAGAATCTTTTTCTTCTTCAACTCCAAATTCCTCTCATGAACATTTTTCTCATAAAGTCAGCTATTTTTGTATTGAGTTTTGATTTGACCTGGCTTCCAAAATTACGACAACGAAAAACGAATTTTTGATTTTTGGAAAGAGAATAAAGACGCTCAAACCTTTATTCTGACGAGCCCAGGCCACACGCGCTGCAGAGATAAAAACACCCGGGTTAGCTGAGACGTCAACAGTGACTTGAACTGTCGCCGCAAAATCACAGCATAACAACTGAAAGCGTCCCCGATAACCAATGACACTGGGCGGTTTGACTGGCAGAGTCTCTGTGTCAAGGTCCCTGAAGCAGCTGTGTGACGGACGGAGCACTGACTGAGAAGGAGACGATTCCAGCACCTGACCAACGGAGACTGGTCTGCACAGCGCCTCCAAAGTAAGACCAGGCTATGATGTCAGATAAACAGAGTGGCTTTATTTAACTCTATCCAACATCATTAATCTTCTCTCAAGTTAATAAATACCAAAGTAAATTCCCTACTAATTAGGACGAATTTAACTCCTAAAACCCCCGCTACGAAACCAAATTCTCTGAACATCATATAATCATTGCTCATTGAATTTCGTCGTCATTAAATTGCTTCCTGTAATATGTCCTGTTGTTTAACTCCTGCCAGAGTTAAATAAATATCTTAAATGTGTGAAGTTGTCTCTGATTTTTGTATGGTTTTACAGAGGTTGTCGGATCTGACCTGCGGAGCTTACTCCTGAAGTTTGAGACTGATTTTAATATTTCCTATTGACTGACCCTAAAATCAGCGATATTATAACCATGTTATAACAAGTCAGTGATAGGTGGTGCCCTTTTCCGAGGTAAAAATTTCTTCAAGTGATAATTTAAAATATCCTAAAACGCATATTATATTCTTCCTGTTTCTGCTACAGATTAGACAATGATTGAACTCTTTGGTGTGAATGCCAGATGTTTGGAGGAAACCAGGCACCATCCCTGCAGTGAAGCATAGTGGTGGCAGCATCATGCTGTAAGGATGTTTTTCAGCAGCAGGATTGAGGGAAAGATGAATGCAGCAATATACAGAGACATCATGGATGAAAATCTGCTCCAAAGCAGTCAGACTGGGGCGACGGTTCATCTTTTAGCAGGACAATGACCCTAAGCACACAGCAAAGATATCAAAGGAGTGGCTTCAGAACAACTCTGTGAATGTCCTTGAGTGGCCCAGCCAGAGCACAGACCTGAATCCAATTGAACATCTCTGGAGAGATCTGAAAATGGCTGCACACTGATGCTCCCCATCCAACCTGATGGAGCTTGAGAGGTGCTGCAAAGAGAAATGAGCAAAACTGCCCAAAGATAGGTGCACCAAGGTTGTGGTATAATATTCAAGAAGAATTGAGGCTGTAATTGCTGCCAAAAGTACAACAAAGTATTAAGCAAAGGATGTAAATACTTATGTACATGTAATTTCTTAGTTTTTTTTTTCTATTTTTAATACGTTTGAACAAACTTTTTTTTATGTTGTCATTATGGAGTGTTGTAAATTTAAGGGGAAAAAATTATTTAATCCATTTTCAAATAAGGCTATAACATAACAAAATATGGAAAAAGTGAAGTGCTGTCAATACTTCCCAGACGCTCTGTATGTCTCATGTAAAAGTTAAAATCTATATTCAACTGGAGACATTCGTCACAAAATGCCCCGTGCGCAGTACTATTTTCCATGTAAAGTGCAGTAATATGTACATGTGTGGGGTAGGTATTTGGTTGAACCCTCATGTGTTTGATGTAAACTGGGATACACAGTGGAAAAATTGGAGATTGGCATATTTATTTAGAGGATGTGGCCAACAGTGACCATAAAAAGTCAGTAGCAAACGAACAAATGCAACTATTGGTAATTTTTTAAAAGTAGGTCAAGGTCACTGGCCTTAGAACCCATGCAAAGTACTCCTCCAAGGCATGTACCCACCAAAAATGAAGTTTTTGCAAGCAACAGGAGCCGAGGTACATTGCGGCGAACAAATTTCAGGCGAAGGATTTGACAGTTGTGACCACTGGCGACCTTGAAAAGTAGCTCAAGGCCACCAACCTTCGAACCCATGCGAAGTACTCCTCCAAGTCATGTACCCATCAAATATGAAGTTTCTGGGAGCAATAGCTGCTGAGCTATGTTGCAGCAAAGGATTTGGCAGTTGTGACCATTGGTGACCTTGAAAAGTAGGTCAAGGTCACCGGCCTTCAAACCCAAGCGAAGTACTCCTCCAAAGCATGTACCCACCAAATATGAAGTTTCTGCGAGCAATGGGTGCCGAGCAATGTTGTGGCAAATGATTTGACAGTTGTGACCATTGGTGGACTTTGAAAAGAAGGTCAAGTTCTCCGGCCTTTGAACCCATGCGAAGTACTCCTCCAAGGCAAATACCCACCAAATATGAAGTTTCTGTGCGCAATAGGTGCCGAGCTACGTTGCAGCAAAGGATATGAAGTTGTGACCATTGGTGACAATGGAAGGACAACCCCGCCTTTTTATGCCCCGCCTCACGGCGCAAGCGCTGTGTGGGGCATAAAATTGTGACATGTTGTTCTTCTGCAGCTGTTCAGAATCAAGCTCATATCCCTTCCTTTTACTTTTATGTGCTTTTAGTTGACTTTGGCTCCTCTGTTTGTCTGTTCATGACTCACACGTTTCTATTATTCATGTCCCCACTGAGGCTTCTTGATCCCATTAGGTAAAAAAGCATGAGGCACTGGAAAGGACTCTGTGTGCTTGCTTGGGATGGTAAGACCTTGTTCCAACACATCACGAATCAGGATCCATCCACACCGGACCTCCCAGCAGTGACACGCTCTTCTAAGGTTAAAGAAATGCCAAGTGGCTGTGCAAACAAATCATAGCACACATTAAAGGGCCAGTCACACCAGCTTTTTGAATGCAAAATTTATTATCTAAGTTCAAATTACATTTAAAAAAATGTACTCATTATTTTGGTTTTGAGCTCACTATTCATGCTAACAAGTAAAACTTTGTTTTAAATTTGATTAAAAAAAAAAAGTCCGTGGGACAACATAAATGAGCCCAGCATTATGCTGCGTTTATGACACACTGGAAATCTAATAATTACAACCTCCAACTTGAACAAAATGAACTGAATGCAAGATTGGGTTAGCTGTTTTGTTTACAAATTTGGACTCAAAATCACTGTCATGATTTACCCAACTGAACGTCATAACAGCATGGAGTATCCTACAACTTATTGCTGCGCTCACATGTAGGCAGTAAGTAGCAGACAGAAAATCAGATGTTCCATTATTTTTAATGAGCGGTTGACCACGAAAGCCATGTATTACAATGGCACTTGCCATTAAAAATTAAAAATTTTCAACTTGGCCGCTTACTGCAGTGTCAAGGACAAATTGGATGTCGTTTTATCTATAAAGAGGAGGAAAAACAGACAGTGAGAGACGGATTATTTAAGTGCAGAGAGTCGCATGGTTTTAAACAGATAAACCTGAATTATTTAAGAAAGGAATTAATTTATAACCTCACAAAAAGTTAACTTTTTAAGTTGCCATCAGAGCAGAGCCAGGGTTTATAGTTTTAATACAGTTGTGTTCAAAGGTTTACATACACCGGCACATTGTTGAAATTTTTTGGGCCATTTTTCACAGAATATGAATGATAACACAAAAACTTTTTCTTCACTCATGCTGAATGGTTGTCAATACGCACTCACTCATCTTCAACCACTTATGCAAAACTGGGTCGGGGGGGGGGGGCAACAGCCCCAGCAGGGGACCCCAAGCATCCCAGGCCACATTAACCACCTTTGACTGGAGGATACTGAGGCATTCCCAGGCCAGTGTGGAGATATCCAACCATCCATCCATCCATCCATCCGTCCGTCCGTCCGTCCATCCATCCATCCATCCATCCATCCATCCATCCATTTTCTTACGCTTTATCCGGAGTCAGGTCGCGGGGGCAGCAGCTCAAGCAAAGCCGCCCAGACCTCACGATCCACACACACACCTCCCCCAGCTCCTCCGGGGGAACCCCAAGGTGCTTCCAAGCCAGCTGAGAGACGCAGTCCCTCCAGCATGTCCCGGGTCCTCACCGGGGCCTCCTCCCAATGTAATCATGTCCAGCTGGTTACTCCTCCCAGCTGGATGTGCCTGGAACACTTCCCTAGGGAGGTGCCCAGGGGCATCCTTAAGGGCCCCTTCATTGATGACTCAAAGATGGTGCCTGTGACTGGCATGGCCATCGCTCGGCTCCTGTTGTGTAGGCTACTAATGGTCACTTTTTCAACATATGTTATTTTAGCAGCCCGATTTACAGATGGAGGTGTCTTGGCTTTATGGGCTTACGATCGGGACTCTTTGTTTCATATCAAAGAGATGATGGAGAGCCTGTTTCTTACACGAGACAGGTACAACCAGGCATTTTCTCCACCCCTAACTATCGACTCCGACTCACCTGAATATCCGCTGCTGTTGCGGGCGCTGTGTAAGATCCGCAGGAGACTGAGGAAAAGAGGCTTTTTGGACAAGAGGAGAAGAGGCTCGCAGGCCGGTGTCCAGGTGCAGAGAAGGCGTGCAGCAGCGCACTTGGGCACGGGCATCAGCGCCGGTGGCCGAGGATGAGCTCGTTCCCTCTACCACATCCCTCTCTTTGATGTGGGCGATGGCACATCTGCATTGACACCTCTTCGGATGGACACGGGTGTTTTAGAGTTTTCTCAGCGCTGGTATCCTGGAGTTCCATCACCACTGTGCACTTCTGTGTTTACGTCTCTGCCTGCATGGACCAGCTGGACTCCATGTGACCGCTGCCTTCGTCCAATCCCACTGCGAGCCTCAGACAGCACCTACGTGACGTCTTCTACCTTGCGCCTTGGTTTATTGAACACGCGTTCAATCGCCAATAAATCATTCTCCCTGAATGATCTTATATCAACGGAAATGTTGGACTTAATGTGCTTTTCGGAGACTTGGCAGAGAGAAGAGGAATTTCTTCATTTAAATGAGCTCTGCCCTGCTGGGTTCTGTGTCCTTGGGAAGCCCCGCCCCTGTCGCCGTGGTGGGGGCCTTGCCATCGTTTATAAAGAGGATTATGTTTGTAAAGGGGTACAGTCACAGGATTTTCCCTCTTTTGAATCACAGTTGGTCAAGGTGGGTTCCTCAAATCCATTTTTCTGTGTGTTGGTCTATCGCCCTCCAGGCCCTGCTACTGCCTTTCTTAAGGATTTCAGTGACTTTTTATCCACTATTATAACGTTGGAATCTGTTTTAATACTTGGAGATTTTAACCTTCATGTTGATGACAAGTTATCTTGCCCTGCGATAGAGCTTTTATCATTGACTGAAGCTTTTAATTTTGTGCAACATGTTTCTGAGCCCACTCACCAAAAGGGTCATATTTTAGATTTAGTTTTTACGCTTGGCCTAGACATTTTAAACATGTCTATAAATGATGTCCACTTGAGTGATCATAGTCTTGTTTTGTTGGCTTTGTATGCTGAGCTAATACAATGTTTTTATGCTAATCTTGGGCATTGTCCTTCATCTGAGTGGTCTTGATCCCTCTACTTCATGGCATGGTCCTGCCCACACGCACCGTGAAGTCTTCTTTCTTCCTCTTGTCTCCTAAGGTGAGACCTGTTCTTGAGCCGATAAGAAATTGTTTTTGGGCAAAAACAGCTAACTGTAGAACTATCAGCAAGTCACATCACGTGGTTATACCACAAGAATGTTTGCACATTTCAAAATTGCAGAACCTTCTGACAAACAGGTCTAATCATACCTGTGTATCAAGTTTAATTTCCTTCTCTGACGGTTTGTGGTCAGCACTGGCATTCTGTTCCATATGCTTTTTGCAACACATGGATATTTCTTAATATACCTTCAGGGCCTCTCTGAAACAGGGACACATTACATTTACAACACTTTTTGAAAATGATTATATAAGTAACATATCTTCATAACAGCTTGCGCCTCATGCATCCTGATGGTAGAGCCAAAGTCAGCCCAGTCGGCCAATCAGCGCGTCTCCTGACAAAGTAAGCCCAAAGTAAGCCCAACCAGCCAGTCGGCAGCCACCTCTCGAAAGTAAGCCCGAAGTAAGCCCAGCCGACCAACCAGAGCCCAGAGCTGGTGGGTTAACTTTTGACCAATCACTCTGCGTCTCCAGGTTGTAAAAGTCCGGGAGGAAAGTGCGGAGCTGTCATCCTCTCATTGACATCAGTCTGGAGGATTTTAGAGAGTGGTGAGTGTCCAACTCTTGATATTTTAACAGATAGATGTGTGTTAGACAACGAGCAGGGCACATTAACGCGGGTGTTTTACCCGCATTAATGTCCCCTGGTCTATTTTATCCACAACAAAGACAGCGCTAAATCCTGCTTTATTCCTGACGTAAATCCCGGTTTACAGAGCGTATTCTGTACTAATGAGCTTTATATCGTACAGCATCTGTCAGATATTACCTTTATAGTCACGTGTATTGTTTCTGCTAACCCTGTGCTGTGTGAAAGCGAGGTTTAAGAGCCGTTTAGATCACATGTATCATCAGAACTTTAGTAATATCCATAGAGAAACAGCGCACCTAATTTTAAATTAGCGTTTACCCCAAAATAATCAAACAACAATATATACAGGGTATAATACCAACTAGTCCTGGGTTAGATCTGGGTTAGACCTGGGTTGGACCTGCTTTAGTCCATGTTTAGCCCTGGATTAGATCTGGTTTAGTCCTGGGTTAGACCTGGTATAGTCCTGGGTTAGACCTGGTTTATACCTGCTTTAGTCCATGTTTGGTTCTGCGTTAGACCTTGTTTAGTACGGGTTCAGACCTTGTGTAGTCCTGACTTAGACCTGGTTTAGTCCAGGTTTAGACCTTGTGTAGTCCTGGGTTAGACGTGGTTTAGTCCATGTTTAGTCCTGGGTTAGATCTTGTTTAGTCCAGGTTCAGACTTTGTTTAGTTCTGGGTTAGACCTGAGTTAGACCTGGTTTAGTCCAGGTTCAGACCTTGTGTAGTCCTGGCTTAGACCTGGGTTACTTCTGACTTAATCCTGGTTTTGCCCTGTTTTGGTCCCGGTCTAGACCTGGTTTAAAGTGGGACCAGAACACAGACCAGAAGGATCCAAAATGATTAACTTTGAGTCTCGGGAGGTTGAAACAAAGTGTGTTTTATTTATTTGTTTATTTTTTCTGTTGTTTAGAAAGTGAGGGAGTAAAACACAGAATAAAATAAGATTGTTCAGTTGTCAAGTTTTCTAAAATATGAGTATCTAATATTAAAGTTATTACTTAACATCTGAGTATCTGATATTACAGATTTTACTTAATATATGAGCTCCTAATATTACAGTTATTATAAATATATATGAGTGTCTAATATTACAGTTATTATAAATATGAGTGTTTAATATTACAGTTATTAATGAACAGAGCACAGATATTGTTGACTTTATGAAAAGTCAAAGAAGTGATGTATGAATCCTGTGTTTAATCATTTTGTTCCTGTCAAGATTCTCAGTCCATGTAAAGTTCTGTTTATGTTTCCTTTCAGAACATGTATGAGTACCCGGTGTTACGAACAACTCCGCAGGGTCAACTCCTCATGGGGCCAACCGAGGAGGCCAACCGGAGTGAGATCGTGGTGGTGGGCAGGGCCAGGCCTAAGGGGGAGGTTCTGGCCTTTGTGAGGCAGAGTGGAGGAGACCCTGGGGACCACTTCCTCCTTCTGGCTCACTGCAAGATCCAGTTCGGGAAATACCAGGGTCTGAGGTTCTGGTGGCTGCTGGAGAACCCACTGGGGTATGCAGTGT
Organism: Thalassophryne amazonica; assembly: GCF_902500255.1. Classification (NCBI taxonomy): domain Eukaryota; kingdom Metazoa; phylum Chordata; class Actinopteri; order Batrachoidiformes; family Batrachoididae; genus Thalassophryne; species Thalassophryne amazonica. The sequence goes on along the minus strand of NC_047104.1, from coordinate 35,080,571 downwards.
TCCTGGTCAGCAGCATAAAGGGAGAGGAGGAGAGGGACAATCCACTGTCGGCCAATAAGCACCTGTTCCTCCAGTACACGTCCCAGATCAGGGAGATAGGGGAAGCTCTGGACGTGTACATCAGAAAACAGGCCATGCTGCAGGAGGCGCAGAGGACCGGCGACAGCGGATGTCTCATGGTGGAGTTTGGTGAGTTCAAGGGCAAGTCTATGAAGGAGGTGTTTGAGGACCCGAGCAAGGAGGCCCAGGCCCTCATCACCTACCTGAGGAAGGCAAAGGCCCGGCCTAACACCAACATGGCCGTCTTCAAGGCCTATGTACTGAAGAGGATGGCTTCAGCTGCAGCCCACGTGCACACCACCACTTCACCCACTGCTGCTGCTTCAGTGCCCACCGCCACTGTGTCTGCTCCACCACCTGCTCCTCCAGTGCCCACCTGCGCAGCTGCCTCCACCTCTGCAGCTGCCTCCACCTCTGCAGCTGCCTCCACCTCTGCAGCCACGGTGTCTGCTCCACGGCCACAGCTGGCTGCCAGTGTGAAGGCCCTGTTAGCACGTGGGAAGCATTTATCTGCTTCACAGCTGGCCCACAAAATACTATCACCTGCCAAACCGTGTAAGTACTTTGGTTCTTTACCAGGTTTAAAACTGTTACAGTTCTGTAAATGACAGAAGTGATTTTGAAACAGCTGCAGTGCCACGTTGTCCCCCTCCATTGGAGTCCACAGCGCGGAGACGACTCTTTACCTGTGGTGAGAATCGGTTCCAGGTGCAGCTCTCGTGTGCATGTGTGTTGTAACGTGCTGACTGTTCGACTTTATTTTACAGACACTGCGGCTGGAGATTTTTTTGAGGAGAAGGATGACCAGGAGTTGGTGCTTGTGGCCTCACAAGTTGAGGAACAACTTCCTCAAGGTATGTATATCACAAACAATTCTTTTTATAAAAACAATTCAGTGATGAAAGTATTTTTAATGACACACAATATTCCTTTTCTTTATAATGCAGATATGTGGCACTCATCAAGTGTCTGTCTACGGTTACTCTTTGAGTGCACTTCTTCAAAGAGAAATGGGGTTTAAAAGGTGTATGTGAACTGTTTTTATTTCATTTTTATACCCCAATCGCAGAATGAGGCCCATCCTTGTCACCTCACACCGCTCCCCCTCCCCTGGAACATGTGGCTGCTGAACGTTATCATTAGAGGCGCTCACAGAGTTTGAGCTGCTTTGTTTCCCCCCTCCTTTCCTTCTTGTTCTGACCCTTTGGTGCTTGGATGAAAAACACAATGATTTTCATTGCTTTCTTCCATAACTTCATTGTCTCATCATCTTGTTGCTTTTCTAGTAATCAAATATGCTTTGCAATTAATGTTGTAGATATAGAAGCTGGAAAAGACGTGCAGTGACTGGTTTCACATTACAATCTAATTGTATGTTTTTACACTTCAGCCACTGCTGCGTCTGTTCCTGCCCCTGCTCCTCCAGCCTTGAGGACCCTGGGCCCAGTCTCTCAGTCACCTGCAGAGCTTCCTGCACACTGGAAGGAGCAGCTGCCCTCGTTCCAACAAGACTGGATCAGGAAGGCTGTGTTCAGGGCCAACACTAAAACAGGGAAGCCAGAGCTGATGCCGCAACCAAACTTTTGGTGGTATCCTCCTCAGCCACCCACTGTCTTCAGCCAGCCCCCTGCCTCTCCTGACCTCTTCTTCTGCCGTCCTTTGTTCCTCTGGATGCCACTGAAGATGTGGTCCATTCCCTTTGTCTGTGTCCAGCCAGCCTGCGGTAACCACAGGCTGACAGCTGCTGGCATCTACCGGACCGTACGCAAAGTCCTGGATATAGACAGCTGGCATGGCCACAGAGTATCTGGAGTGTAAGGGCTGCAAGAAGAAGTATTCAGCCTGATCTTAAGACATCCTGGGACAGCTCGACCTGGGGCACCGCAGGAAATTCCCTGCCATTCTGACCTACAGGTATAACGCATTAATAACAAGAACAGAGAACTGTAAAATATAACTATACAGTGCTTTACTGACATGATCTGTGAAATAATACTGTCTGAAGGTACTCCTGTGACTACCGTGTGGTCATTATGATGCGGGAGATGACCCAGGGCAACAGTGTGACGCAGCTCTACAAAAAGCTGCAGGAGGAGCACAGTGCAGCATGGACACAGCGCACACTGGAGTACCTGACGGCCTGTGAGCCCTTCACCGACTGCCCCATGATCCATCCTCCGGTGTTTTCGGCCCCTCCGCCCCTCCTGCCTCTCCCCAAACCAAAGTGGAAGTGGCTGCTGTCTGTGTACGCCAGGGATGTCCTATCAAGATTACCTGAGGTCAAGGCCAGAATCATATCTGTCTTTGGCTCTGTTCTAAAGATGGACTCGACCAAAAGGGTAAAAAACCAACACACAAACAATAATGTGACAGTTTTTATTTTCTTATTTTTGTTTTCTTTTACAACACACATATAGGTAACCAAAAAACTGGCCGGTGCAGCTGCCCACACTGCGGGCTGGTGCACTAACGTGGGCAACGAACACGGCCAGGTGTTGGTGTCCGTGCTCACGGCTGCAGAGGGACATGGACTGTGGCCTATGGCAGCGGGGCTCGTGAGGCGCTACAGGGAGGCAGGAGTGGCGCCGCCCTCCATTGTGTACGTGGACCGAGACTGCTGCAGTCCACATGGACAGTCGCAGGTCAGGGCCATGTTTGCAGAGTGGGGCGAGCTCTGTGTGCGCTTGGACATCTGGCATTTTATGCGGCGTTTTGCAGCCAGAGTAATCACGGAGTCTCATCAGCTCTACGGTGTCTTCATGGCTCGACTTTCCAGGTTCATGCTGTCAGCTAAATTATGTAGTCACATAGACTATTTTGGGCCAAAGTTATATTTTTGTGACTTATATGCCATAGGTATTAAAGGCACTGCGCTGCGGTGGTTTGAATCATATTTGTCTAATAGATTACAATTTGTTCATGTAAATGGGGAATCTTCTTCACAGACTAAAGTTAATTATGGAGTTCCACAAGGTTCTGTGCTAGGACCAATTTTATTCACTTTATACATGCTTCCCTTAGGCAGTATTATTAGACGGTATTGCTTAAATTTTCATTGTTACGCAGATGATACCCAGCTTTATCTATCCATGAAGCCAGAGGACACACACCAATTAGCTAAACTGCAGGATTGTCTTACAGACATAAAGACATGGATGACCTCTAATTTCCTGCTTTTAAACTCAGATAAAACTGAAGTTATAGTACTTGGCCCCACAAATCTTAGAAACATGGTGTCTAACCAGATCCTTACTCTGGATGGCATTACCCTGACCTCTAGTAATACTGTGAGAAATCTTGGAGTCATTTTTGATCAGGATATGTCATTCAAAGCGCATATTAAACAAATATGTAGGACTGCTTTTTTGCATTTACGCAATATCTCTAAAATCAGAAAGGTCTTGTCTCAGAGTGATGCTGAAAAACTAATTCATGCATTTATTTCCTCTAGGCTGGACTATTGTAATTCATTATTATCAGGTTGTCCTAAAAGTTCCCTGAAAAGCCTTCAGTTAATTCAAAATGCTGCAGCTAGAGTACTGACGGGGACTAGAAGGAGAGAGCATATCTCACCCATATTGGCCTCTCTTCATTGGCTTCCTGTTAATTCTAGAATAGAATTTAAAATTCTTCTTCTTACTTATAAGGTTTTGAATAATCAGGTCCCATCTTATCTTAGGGACCTCGTAGTACCATATCACCCCAATAGAGCGCTTCGCTCTCAGACTGCAGGCTTACTTGTAGTTCCTAGGGTTTGTAAGAGTAGAATGGGAGGCAGAGCCTTCAGCTTTCAGGCTCCTCTCCTGTGGAACCAGCTCCCAATTCAGATCAGGGAGACAGACACCCTCTCTACTTTTAAGATTAGGCTTAAAACTTTCCTTTTTGCTAAAGCTTATAGTTAGGGCTGGATCAGGTGACCCTGAACCATCCCTTAGTTATGCTGCTATAGACGTAGACTGCTGGGGGGTTCCCATGATGCACTGTTTCTTTCTCTTTTTGCTCTGTATGCACCACTCTGCATTTAATCATTAGTGATCGATCTCTGCTCCCCTCCACAGCATGTCTTTTTCCTGGTTCTCTCCCTCAGCCCCAACCAGTCCCAGCAGAAGACTGCCCCTCCCTGAGCCTGGTTCAGCTGGAGGTTTCTTCCTGTTAAAAGGGAGTTTTTCCTTCCCACTGTAGCCAAGTGCTTGCTCACAGGGGGTCGTTTTGACCGTTGGGGTTTTACATAATTATTGTATGGCCTTGCCTTACAATATAAAGCGCCTTGGGGCAACTGTTTGTTGTGATTTGGCGCTATATAAAAAAATTGATTGATTGATTGATTGATATATTATATTATATTATATATATATATATATATATATATGTATATATATATATATATATAAAATGTATGAACACTGTCCAGGTGCATCTTTAAGCTGGACCCTGCAGATGTGGCTGCGAGAAGGCACTGGATAAGCTCATCACCAGGAAGGAGTTGGTGCTGCACTGCCGCAAGATGACCAGAGGGCTGGAGGAGACCGCCAGGAGGATGAAGGCGCTCATCGATGAGCTAGACAGTGAGAAGGGGAGGGACACTCTGGGCGTCCCACTGCTGGTCCACGAGCGCATTCAGCAGGTCTGGATAGATCAGCAGAGGCACATCGCCTGTATTCATCGCTATCGCCTGACTTGACTCTTGCTTGCCTCTACTGGTGGTTGGCTCTCACTGCGGTATTGTATCACTTCCTGTTCCGGAGCACAGCTGTGTTTTTCTGTATCTGTTAGCTGTTTAATCTGCGCAGTTAGATTGATCTAGTTATCTAGATTACGATTTGTTTCCCAGTGTAATCTTTACGTGCCTTAACTAAAGCACTCCTTCTGCTGAATCACCTCTAAATTATTTACACATTATTCACTTTGCGTGTTTTTAGGAATCCGCTAGCTTAGCGTAGCTACTAGCTCTTAGCCGATTTAGCATGGCGGCTTCTCCTGTCTCTCCCGCACTTTTCTGCTCTGGGTGTGAAATGTTTAGTTATTCCTCGGCCTCCTTTAGCAGTAACGGTACTTGTAATAAGTGTAGCTTATTCGTAGCTTTGGAGGCCAGGCTGGGCGAATTGGAGACTCGGCTCCGCACCGTGGAAAATTCTACAGCTAGCCAGGCCCCTGTAGTCGGTGTGGACCAAGGTAGCTTAGCCGCCGTTAGTTACCCCCTGGCAGATCCCGAGCAGCCGGGAAAGCAGGCTGACTGGGTGACTGTGAGGAGGAAGCGTAGCCCTAAACAGAAGCCCCGTGTACACCGCCAACCCGTTCACATCTCTAACCGTTTTTCCCCACTCAACGACACACCCGCCGAGGATCAAACTCTGGTTATTGGCGACTCTGTTTTGCGAAATGTGAAGTTAGCGACACCAGCAACCATAGTCAATTGTCTTCCGGGGGCCAGAGCAGGCGACATTGAAGGAAATTTGAAACTGCTGGCTAAGGCTAAGCGTAAATTTGGTAAGATTGTAATTCACGTCGGCAGTAATGACACCCGGTTACGCCAATCGGAGGTCACTAAAATTAACATTAAATCGGTGTGTAACTTTGCAAAAACAATGTTGGACTCTGTAGTTTTCTCTGGGCCCCTCCCCAATCAGACCGGGAGTGACATGTTTAGCCGCATGTTCTCCTTGAATTGCTGGCTGTCTGAGTGGTGTCCAAAAAATGAGGTGGGCTTCATAGATAATTGGCAAAGCTTCTGGGGAAAACCTGGTCTTGTTAGGAGAGACGGCATCCATCCCACTTTGGATGGAGCAGCTCTCATTTCTAGAAATCTGGCCAATTTTCTTAAATCCTCCAAACCGTGACTATCCAGGGTTGGGACCAGGAAGCAGAGTTGTAGTCTTACACACCTCTCTGCAGCTTCTCTCCCCCTGCCATCCCCTCATTACCCCATCCCCGTAGAGACGGTGCCTGCTCCCAGACTACCAATAACCAGCAAAAATCTATTTAAGCATAAAAATTCAAAAAGAAAAAATAATATAGCACCTTCAACTGCACCACAGACTAAAACAGTTAAATGTGGTCTATTAAACATTAGGTCTCTCTCTTCTAAGTCCCTGTTGGTAAATGATATAATAATTGATCAACATATTATTATTCTGCCTTACAGAAACCTGGTTACAGCAGGATGAATATGTTAGTTTAAATGAGTCAACACCCCCGAGTCACACTAACTGTCAGAATGCTCGTAGCACGGGCCGGGGCAGAGGATTAGCAGCAATCTTCCATTCCAGCTTATTAATTAATCAAAAACCCAGACAGAGCTTTAATTCATTTGAAAGCTTGACTCTTAGTCTTGTCCATCCAAATTGGAAGTCCCAAAAACCAGTTTTATTTGTTATTATCTATCGTCCACCTGGTCGTTACTGTGAGTTTCTCTGTGAATTTTCAGACCTTTTGTCTGACTTAGTGCTTAGCTCAGATAAGATAATTATAGTGGGCGATTTTAACATCCACACAGATGGTGAGAATGACAGCCTCAACACTGCATTTAATCTATTATTAGACTCTATTGGCTTTGCTCAAAAAGTAAACGAGTCCACCCACCACTTTAATCATATCTTAGATCTTGTTCTGACTTATGGTATGGAAATAGAAGACTTAACAGTATTCCCTGAAAACTCCCTTCTGTCTGATCATTTCTTAATAACATTTACATTTACTCTGATGGACTACCCAGCAGTGGGGAATAAGTTTCATTACACTAGAAGTCTTTCAGAAAGTGCTGTAACTAGGTTTAAGGATATGATTCCTTCTTTATGTTCTCTAATGCCATATACCAACACAGTGCAGAGTAGCTACCTAAACTCTGTAAGTGAGATAGAGTATCTCGTCAATAGTTTTACATCCTCATTGAAGACAACTTTGGATGCTGTAGCTCCTCTAAAAAAGAGAGCTTTAAATCAGAAGTGCCTGACTCCGTGGTATAACTCACAAACTCGTAGCTTAAAGCAGATAACCCGTAAGTTGGAGAGGAAATGGCGTCTCACTAATTTAGAAGATCTTCACTTAGCCTGGAAAAAGAGTCTGTTGCTCTATAAAAAAGCCCTCCGTAAAGCTAGGACATCTTTCTACTCATCACTAATTGAAGAAAATAAGAACAACCCCAGGTTTCTTTTCAGCACTGTAGCCAGGCTGACAAAGAGTCAGAGCTCTATTGAGCTGAGTGTTCCATTGACTAGTAATGACTTCATGACTTTCTTTGCTAACAAAATTTTAACTATTAGAGAAAAAATTACTCATAACCATCCCAAAGACATATCGTTATCTTTGGCTGCTTTCAGTGATGCCGGTATTTGGTTAGACTCTTTCTCTCCGATTGTTCTGTCTGAGTTATTTTCATTAGTTACTTCATCCAAACCATCAACATGTTTATTAGACCCCATTCCTACCAGGCTGCTCAAGGAAGCCCTACCATTATTTAATGCTTCGATCTTAAATATGATCAATCTATCTTTGTTAGTTGGCTATGTACCACAGGCTTTTAAGGTGGCAGTAATTAAACCATTACTTAAAAAGCCATCACTTGACCCAGCTATCTTAGCTAATTATAGGCCAATCTCCAACCTTCCTTTTCTCTCAAAAATTCTTGAAAGGGTAGTTGTAAAACAGCTAACTGATCATCTGCAGAGGAATGGTCTATTTGAAGAGTTTCAGTCAGGTTTTAGAATTCATCATAGTACAGAAACAGCCTTAGTGAAGGTTACAAATGATCTTCTTATGGCCTCGGACAGTGGACTCATCTCTGTGCTTGTTCTGTTAGACCTCAGTGCTGCTTTTGATACTGTTGACCATAAAATTTTATTACAGAGATTAGAGCATGCCATAGGTATTAAAGGCACTGCGCTGCGGTGGTTTGAATCATATTTGTCTAATAGATTACAATTTGTTCATGTAAATGGGGAATCTTCTTCACAGACTAAAGTTAATTATGGAGTTCCACAAGGTTCTGTGCTAGGACCAATTTTATTCACTTTATACATGCTTCCCTTAGGCAGTATTATTAGACGGTATTGCTTAAATTTTCATTGTTACGCAGATGATACCCAGCTTTATCTATCCATGAAGCCAGAGGACACACACCAATTAGCTAAACTGCAGGATTGTCTTACAGACATAAAGACATGGATGACCTCTAATTTCCTGCTTTTAAACTCAGATAAAACTGAAGTTATTGTACTTGGCCCCACAAATCTTAGAAACATGGTGTCTAACCAGATCCTTACTCTGGATGGCATTACCCTGACCTCTAGTAATACTGTGAGAAATCTTGGAGTCATTTTTGATCAGGATATGTCATTCAAAGCGCATATTAAACAAATATGTAGGACTGCTTTTTTGCATTTACGCAATATCTCTAAAATCAGAAAGGTCTTGTCTCAGAGTGATGCTGAAAAACTAATTCATGCATTTATTTCCTCTAGGCTGGACTATTGTAATTCATTATTATCAGGTTGTCCTAAAAGTTCCCTGAAAAGCCTTCAGTTAATTCAAAATGCTGCAGCTAGAGTACTGACGGGGACTAGAAGGAGAGAGCATATCTCACCCATATTGGCCTCTCTTCATTGGCTTCCTGTTAATTCTAGAATAGAATTTAAAATTCTTCTTCTTACTTATAAGGTTTTGAATAATCAGGTCCCATCTTATCTTAGGGACCTCGTAGTACCATATCACCCCAATAGAGCGCTTCGCTCTCAGACTGCAGGCTTACTTGTAGTTCCTAGGGTTTGTAAGAGTAGAATGGGAGGCAGAGCCTTCAGCTTTCAGGCTCCTCTCCTGTGGAACCAGCTCCCAATTCAGATCAGGGAGACAGACACCCTCTCTACTTTTAAGATTAGGCTTAAAACTTTCCTTTTTGCTAAAGCTTATAGTTAGGGCTGGATCAGGTGACCCTGAACCATCCCTTAGTTATGCTGCTATAGACGTAGACTGCTGGGGGGTTCCCATGATGCACTGTTTCTTTCTCTTTTTGCTCTGTATGCACCACTCTGCATTTAATCATTAGTGATCGATCTCTGCTCCCCTCCACAGCATGTCTTTTTCCTGGTTCTCTCCCTCAGCCCCAACCAGTCCCAGCAGAAGACTGCCCCTCCCTGAGCCTGGTTCTGCTGGAGGTTTCTTCCTGTTAAAAGGGAGTTTTTCCTTCCCACTGTAGCCAAGTGCTTGCTCACAGGGGGTCGTTTTGACCGTTGGGGTTTTACATAATTATTGTATGGCCTTGCCTTACAATATAAAACGCCTTGGGGCAACTGTTTGTTGTGATTTGGCGCTATATAAAAAAATTGATTGAATTGAATTGATTGAATTCAGGACCCAGCAGGCTTCCCCCTGTACATGAAAACTGGGACTCTGAAGAAAGGCGGTGTGGAGCTCTGCTGTTACCGCTGCGCTCGTGGATCCACCTCCTTGGAGTCCTTCCACCTCCATCTTAACCCGTTCATCCCAGGTGAGCTCTGACTTTTAGGACAAACTGCTGTTTCACAGGACTGTGTTCTGAACCCTGAGTTCACATAGTATTCTTATTGTTTTGAACCTGCAGGGACCAGTGCCAGTGACGCGCACTTCCAGGCGTATCTGCTGGAAGGTCTCATGTGCTGGAACCAGGACCGGATGGGGGAGGCGGTGAGGGGCAGTTCTGAGCTCAGGCTCTACAGCAGCGCTCAGAGAGAGGCCATGGAGCGACTCAGCCGCAAGGTCCTGAAGATGCCCTTGGACGAGCGCTTTCAGCCTCCTGGGGCCTGCACAGGCAAGAAAAAACACAGTTAACTCGACATGTTAAGACAAACTCTAAGAAAAGATAAATATACATATATAAAGGTGTATCTGAAAATGGTATTCTTCTGCTAACAAGACTTCAGCACTTGTATATGCAGTGGTGGAATCAGTACTTTGTTAAAATACAGACACAGACGCAAAAACATTACATCAATGAAGAAAACAGATATTTTCTGATCTCTTTATTATGTGTAAAATTACCTGAAACTGTACTTCTTACTTTTACTTCATCATTTTCCCCTGTTCATGTGGAGTGTTGGATTTTAATATTTATTACACCTTCTGCTTTTTGTGTTTGCAGGAGAGCTGCTGGGTATGGAGTACATCTACAGTCAGTCGGGGAAATCCCTGACTGTAATAAACAACCCTGAGGAAGAAGACCGGCTGGTGGAGCAGATGGACGATGAGGCGGTGCTGGACGAATGGTTTGTAGAGGAGGAAACCGAGGACCTGATGATGCCCATCCTCTACGACCCCTTGGAGGCGGTGAGGAGCAATGTCCCCCAGGCCTTCACCGCCTCCGCACAACCCTCACCGCTGCCGTCCACATCCGGCCAAGACCTGCCCCCACCCCTTACCCCACACACATCTCCTCAGGCTCCTGCCCAAGCTCCTCTGCTCCCTCCTCCTCCTCGGGCTGCAGAACAACCTCCTCCTCCTCCTCGGGCTGCAGACCAGCCTCCTCTTCCTCCTCCTCCTCCTCCTCCTTGGGCTGCAGACCAGACTCCTCCCCGGGCTGCAGACCAGCCTCCTCCCTGGGCTGCAGAACAGCCTCCTCCTCGGGCTGCAGAACAACCTCCTTCTCCTCCTCGGGCTGCAGACCAGCCTGCTGTGAGTAGACAACTCAACTTCAACTTCAACTTCAACTTTATTTAGTTATATAGTGCTTTTCATGCACAAGTGCAACACAAAGTGCTTTACAGATTTAAAACAACTCCACCCGACCAGCCCTCCTCACCCGTGATAAAATACATATTTACAAATGTCACCAAATCGATTTACAGACACACACACACACACACACACACACACACACACACACACACACACACACATAAAAGAGTAAAAATTAAGGCTAAGGCCAAGGCTGTGCACAGATGCAAGTAGTGAGGAAACACTATCAGGAGTCGTCTGCACCAGGAGCGGCGCATCGGCCGCGCATCGGCCAACTCATCATTAGTGTGTGTTTGCTTCCACCCTGAGATTTGATACGCTATGTATACGATATATACGATATGTGTATTGTGTTTGAATACTTCCCTGCAGGCTCCTGTTGTTGGGCCTGATGGCGTCCTGGGCTGGGATAAGATCCAGGAATTGGCTGATTACCTCGTGTCCCTCCGTGAGGTGCTCTACCTGGGCGAGCAGCAGGTCACAGAGGTCGTCCGCCTGTGGACTGCTCTTCCTGACGGGGACAAGCGAAGAATCGTCTATCAGCCCAGACATCAGCCCAATCTGGTCCACGGACACTTCAAGGCTCCAAAGAACACAGGAGTGACTCCGGGGGTGGAGAGTGTGAAGAGGTGCCTGATTGGTCACCCAGGGGGGCCGGCTCAGTGGCCCAGTACCAGCCGCTTAGTTGAGGCCATGTGCATTAAGCTGTGTGCACTGCACAAGTCTCCAACTAAGAAGGGCGGAGTCCGCCTTCCTCGGTGGATGAAAGTCCTGAATGACTACCACCACATCCGAGACCTGGTGCTGAACTGCCACCCCCTGATGGAGGCCACATCTCTGCAGCTCTTCACCCTCAACCAGAGGACGCTAACTCAGTGGTGAGCACAAAAGTTATTAATTTATGTATTTCACATGGATATGAAATGCAGTTATTTATAATGTTGACAATTTTACCATTGCAGGTTTAATCAGAGGGAGAACACTCTGGAGTTAGATGTCCTTACCCAAGGCCTTGCTCGTGAGGACCGCATCGCTGTGGTCAGGTCTCAGCTGCCTGCTCCAAGGGAAAAGCTGGAGGAGGCTCCCTCCACATCAGGGCCTCTACACAAGTTTGTCCTCCCTCAAAATAGCGCAGGATAAGCTCCTAAACTGAGACCAGGCCGACAACCTGCAAGTGCCTCAGCTGTGCGGCCCATCGCTCCAGCAGCTCTCCCAGCGCCAGCACCACTGCACCCACTCATCCTGCTCAACCCCGGGACAATGGTGTTGGCCCCAGGTGCAAGTGGGCTGTCAGCAGCTCTGGTACTGGGCCCTGCTACTGGCCCGGCTCCTGCTTCAGTCCCAACTTGTGCTCCTCTCCCAGCTCGGGTCCTAGCTCCTGCTCCGGTCCCGGCTCGTGCTCCTCTCCCAGCTCGTGCTCGGGTCCTAGCTCCTGCTCCTGTCCCGGCTCGTGCTCCTCTCCCGGCTCATGCTTCTCTCCCAGCTCGTGCTTGGGTCCTAGCTCCTGCTCCGGTCCCGGCTCGTGCTTCTCTCCCGGCTCATGCTCCTCTCCCAGCTCATGCTCGGGTCTTAGCTCCTGCTCCGGTCCCGGCTCGTGCTCCTCTCCCAGCTCATGCTCCTCTCTCAGCTCGTGCTCGGGTCCTAGCTCCTGCTCCGGTACCGGCTCGTGCTCCTCTCCCGGCTCATGCTCCTTTCCCAACTTGTGCTCTGGTCCAAGCTCCTGCTCCTGGCCCGGCTCCTGCTCCGGTCCCAACTCATGCTCCTCTCCCAGCTCGTGCTCGGGTCCTAGCTCCTGCTCCGGTCCCGGCTCCTGCTTCTGTCCCTGCTCCTGCTCTGGTCCCGGCTCTTACTTCTGTCCCGGCTCCTGCTCCTCTCCTGGCTGCTGCTCCTCTCCCAACTTGTGCTCTAGTCCAAGCTCCTGCTCCTGTCCAAGCTCCTGATCCTGTTGCTGGTCCTGCTTCACTCAAAGGAACAGGAGGCACAGGGCCGAGGAGGATGCCAGTGCGATGCACAAAAGAAAATATGTCCGTGAAGTGGCCTTTAACAAGTGCTCCACGTGTGGGCAGCCAAAATCGAAAGACTTTGGACACAGCCGCTTTGGCAGTGCTACTTTTTGCCCCAGTTTTTGTAGTGGTAAATCATTGGAGCAGTGGCTCACTGAACAGAGGCAGAAAAAACAACAAAACCCACCGCCATAATCTGGACACACACACACACACACACACACACACACACACACACACACACACACACACACACACTTGTAAATAATGTAGATGTTAATGTGATACATTAGATTTGAAGAAAATGTATTTTAAATATGTCTGTGTAAATAAATGTATAATCATTGTAAATACTGTCACCTTCTCCTCTACCTGGGCCTTTGCTGTCAATAAATTCATGTAAATATAACTTTAAACTCACCTCAGAAGCTACAATAACAAATCCATAACAGTGAATGTAAATATTGTTACGCTTTAAACGCCTGTGTATAGATTTGCATTAAATTTGAGCCTTTGTGTATTTAATATTATTATTATCATGTTTGTGTTTGCTATGGAAGTGTGTTGTGTGAAACGCTTTGCTCTTTGTCAGTAAATGTTCATTGACTTTAAATTTTTCCACTGGTTTTATTGTCCTGGGGTCAGAGGGTGCTTCGTTTACTTGTTAAATTGTTTTTATTCAGTTATTAAATTAAATTAAACAGCAAAAAAAAAAAAGTCATAAAACCCCTGGCCCAGGGAAAAAAAACAAAAATAATAGTTAAAAAAAAAGAAAAAAAAGGAAATAGATACGTCAATGTCCTGAATAAAACAAAAACAAAAAGAACAAGATGCATCATCAAGGTCGCTGCATATGACATACGGTGCTATTAGTACGGTATCCCACATAAAAATCATTAAATAGTCATATCGAACCCAGGTGGGAGAGGAAAGGATCCCAGATGGCAGCAAACGTGGAAGAATCCGTTCTGGAAAATCTCAGGTCCTCCATTTGTATAACAGATATCATATATCATAATATCTGTGCTTTGTTTACTTAACTGAGGTCGGGGTGGTCATAAACCACACCAGGGGGTCGTAAACCACACCAGGGGGTCGTAAACCACAGCAGGGTCACACTCGAAACAAAAGGTTCCTGCAGGTGTCAGAGGAGGTGGAACAGGTGCTGCTCATCATTTGAACTTTTGTGATCCCCGTGTTTTTATGACTTTAAATCAAGCTCAGTCACCAAGTTCAACCTCAAAGGCTTATACAATTAATGACACTTTTGATACAGTAATAACAACTAGTATTAGTAATAGTTAAAAATTTAAAACTGTCCCAGTTAAGTCCTGATTGACACCAATTTTACACCTAATTTAGACTTTTTTATTCCCAGTGTTGCTCTTATTTAAGCTTGATTTAGACCTAGTTTAATCCTAGTTTGGTGCCGGTTTTAGACCTGGTTTAGCCAAGTTTTCAGTAGTTTAAAAAAAATCTGTGAAATATGTATACTTTTTACTTACACACTATATTTGAAAATGGATAATTTTGTAGAGATTTTGTCCCATACTTTTACTTTAGTGAATTTGTTGCTCCTGTATCTGCACTTTTACGGAACTGAAGTAATAAATATAGTACTTATTCCCCCTCTGATTAAAGTCAGCATTTTGTGCAGTATCTTATATTAGACATAATACATGTATAACTTTAATAAACTACACATATAAACTATAACACATTATAATTGTGAGTCAAAATGGAAAAATAATAAAGATTTTGCCAGAAAATGTCTTTGTAGTTCAAACTGCAGAATGTGACAGTATTTTAATGTTATATAATGAAAGAATCAGCTCCACAGAGGGACTATATAACGGATACCTGTGGTGGAGGAATGACACACACGGCTCATTAAAACAAGGGTTGTGAGTTCGAGACTCGCTGGGACAGCCTCTCCAAAAAACAAAGTTTTCAACGTATTAAGAGACGTGCTAAAATGTTTCCTCAGAATCCTCCATTCACTAATCTGCCAGAACTCCCCCCGTTTGCGTCATTTGTGTCACTTTCGCGTGTGCGGGCGGGGCGAGAAGATTGGGCCCCATCTTTTGCTGAGAAACTAAACTAATATCTGAGCAAACGCAAATCTTAGAACAAGAGCAAGTGTAATCATAAACACAACATACCTTTATTTTGTTTGACACAATATACAATTCTACAGGATTCAAACATATAACTCAAAAGGCATTTAAATATTTGGATATCGTGTGATTAACCTTACCTATTGATTACATGTTTAATGAGAACTAATATTTGTTAATCATCATGCGCATATGAATAATGTATCGCTCTACAGCAAGAAACTGTATTAAAATGTAAATGATAACTTCGAAACATTTGAACACACTCAAATAACACAATATATTCTTAGCTCAATAGAATAAAACAGTAAACTGATTCTAAATAGAGAAAGAAGCACAAATGGTTAATGCATATTTTGAAACACATTAAAATAAACCAATAAAACAGTAAACTGATTCTAAATAGAGAAAGAAGCACTAATGGTTAATGCATATTTTTGAAACACATTCAAATAACACAATATATTCTTCAGTTTTAAATAGCACACTATAGGGTTCATATTGGTTTGCAGTCAGGTGTTGGTGATGGGTTTGCAGGGCAGTCTGTGGTGCAGCTGTGAACATTCATATCCATAAAATAAAGTGCATTATATTTGGAAATGGGAATTTGGGATATTTGGAAATGCTTCAAGCAGAACCATACCAATACATGATGCTGAAATTCAAATTGTAACTGAAACCAAATTTCTTGGAGTTACTATTGACCATCAATTAAGATGGAGACACATAAATTATGCCAACTCCAAAATGTCAAAATCCATTGCAATTCTATTTAAAGCCCATGGATTCCTCTCTGAATATTCACAAATCACTTTACATTAACAGCTCCATCTATGACATACTACATTGAGGTTTGGGGAAACACATGTAAATAAAACAAACACTAATTCAGTATTGTTATTGCAAAAGAAAGCCATAGGAATTATCAGTAAGAAATCTTACCATGAGCCAACCAACCCACTATTTATCTGCTGAAACATTCTGAAATTCATGGACGTGTTTGATTACATTACCATGCAAAGGAAAAAACAAACTCTTATTCCAACATATTCAGCATCTGTTTAAAATGAAGGACTCCAGTTACAACTTGAGAGGAACATTATTATTTGGTAAACTGAAGACTGAACTACTATAAAAAAAAAATAAAAAAAAATCACTGTCTCTGTAAAAGGAGTAAACATTTGGAACAACTGATCAGAAAATACTGAATTATGCTGTACTCTAGCCTGACTTTGAAAGACTTTATTAAAACAAAATAGTATCTCTTTACAGTATGGGCAATGAAGTTTACTTAACTTGTATTATTATTTTTGGATTGTGTCAATTACTCATTTGTTTGTGCTGAAGAAATTTAGGTTCATTAATTACCTTCTAATGTCTGTGCTTTGCTCTTGTTATATTCCTTGTGATGAGTATAATTTCTTAAGGTGAAAGGGGGGAATGGCTGATGGATATAAACAAGGTTGGGTAGGATAACTTTGAAAGAATACATGTGGATTACATGTATGTATGTACATACATTTGGATTACTTGTAATCTGATTACTTTTGGATTACATTCCAAAGTAATCCTACCCAACCTTGGACATACATTGGTGGATCATATTTAATTATTATATTATTATTATATTTAATGATATCCATTTCAATGTGCAAAGATTGAATAATCTGACCAGAGATGCTATGACTGGACTATATGAACAACAAGAAGTCACACTGATGGCTTACCAAAACAGATTGGCCTTGGACTTTGTCTTAGTCAAACGAGTCCTGTGCATTTATCGCAAAACAATATATTTATCCCTGATGGCTCTATAACAAGAGGCCTGACTGGACTAAAGACACTCTGAGGAACTGGCTGAAAATTCTGAAATCAATAACCCAATAGTTGACTGGTTTTACAAACATTTCAGCAAGTGGAAAGGACTGGTAACTTTGATTCTAATTTCTCTGACTGTAGCAGTTACTGTACTGGCCCATTGTGCATTTGGGAGACAAATATACAATGGGCCACTACTGCCTTAGATAACAAATTGGGGCACCTCCCCCCCACCATTAAATGTCACAGCACTCTCCTAACAAAACCATACCTTTAATCTCCCTTCCTGAGACAGCAGAAGTAGAAGAAGAAGACCTGGAAGAAGAGGAGGATGAAGACCGATATATTTTTATTGCATAAATAAAATGTTGTGCTGTGTTAACACATATAGGGCAGGAGTTTTTTAAAAAAAGGAGTTTTTTAGAGGCCATGAACTTATAGGTTGAGGATGTATTCTGTTTTTATATGTTCCTTCTGTTGTGTGGGCCGCCCGAAGAGGAGGTACTGCTGGCTCACCACCAGAGGGCGCCCTGCCTGTTGTCGGGATTCCGGCACCAGAGGACGCAGTTGCCGGAGGAGTCCACCAGATGCTCGGAGCTGACAGCTGTCACACATCTTCCATCATCACAACCATCCATAAAAGCCTGGGAGAGACATCAGAACTCTGCCGAGTTATCTGCTTACCCTAAAGGTAAACTTGCTCAGCCTCTTTGTGCCGTACGCACATTCATTGTTTTCTGAAGTCTTTGCAGTTGTGATTTATACTTGCAGCTTGTAGCCGAGTTTGTGGAAGTTGGAGGAGTTGACGTCTCCACTCCTAACTTCTGATTTACTAAGTATAACAATTGACACTGCATGTCCTCCAGTTTTCCTCTGCACTCTGGGAGTATCTGGATTTATTCCCACAAGAAGATTTCTGTGATTATTGCTGACTGTTTGCTGGGTGTACACACACCCACCTTAACCTGTGTCTGTTCCTGCCAGCAGTACCGGATCTGACAGCTGGAAGTGGTGGCCACCTGGGGACTCAGGACTTGGTGGCTCCGGCGTATTTCAGGTCTCCGTTGGCGGTGGAATATCGTGGGTCCCAGCTCTTCTCTGGTTAGGCGTCTCCTACCCTCGGGCCTGCCCACACGTCACTGAGTTTTGTGATTGACAGACTAAAAGCATATTTGGCTGTTTGTGCACATTTGCAGAATAAGATATTTATTCAGACTTCCTATTGGCCGTTCCGTGTACTTCACTTTCCCAACAGGATAACTCGGCCACGTCATGGACTCCGAGGGGCGTTTTCCACCATTTGAACCACCAATGGAAATGCAAGGTGCGCAGGCTCCACCAGGAGGTGAGTTGGGTAAGCTGCAGCACATTCTCACCAACTTTATTGCTCGGTTGGATCTGTTAACCGAGCAGGATATTCACCTCACCCGTAGGATGGAGGCTCTCACCGCTCAGGTGGAGGCACGCACGTCAGGCGCGGTGTTATATATATACATATATATATATATATATATATATATGTTATCACTGTTAAACATTTGTACCTTCGTCTTCTTTCTTATGAAAACGGTGTTGTGCTGTTTGCACTTCACCCTGAGAATGTATGTGTTATTCAACCTTGTTTTAGCTTTGTCTTCTTTCTCATGAGAACGGTGTTGTGCTGTTTTGCACCTGTCTTAACCAAGCCTGAGAATTCAATTTTGTTTTAGCACTCTGGGGTCAATCTGAGCTGGGAATGAAGGGCTGGATGTACTTATTATTATAATATAACTTTGTTTTCGCAGCCTCTAACGACTGGGAGTAAGAGAACGTTTTGACTGTTGTGATGTGGTGCTTAGTGTGAAGGAGTGTGAAGGACAGGACACTTCAGGCAGATGCAGAACAGCTGATAACTGCAACAGACGAACGAGATGTGCTGACCTGTGTAAAAGAAAGTGTCCTTCCTTACAGCTGCACTTATTGACGTATGCGTTTATGTTACGGGAAGAAACTTGTCTTGCGTCATCACCCCCACCCTTAGGACAAGTTTTTTGTTTATGTGATGAGGGCGTCTCTTAATAAAAAGAGCGGAAAAGCAGGCCAGACTTGAGTGTAGCCTTGGTGTACAGCCTGGCCGCACTCCGCGCGTAAAATTTGACTTTCTGTCTCACTGGTGTTTCTTGACTCTGTTTGTCTTGTTAAAGGTTTTAAAAATGTTTGGAGGAGAAAATACCCAACATTGACTGGGGGCTCGTCCGGGATCTCAACAATACCGGAGGTGTCCAGCGGAGGTCGTCAAGTCCAGACGTAAATCCTTGGCCAAGGTCCGATCGATTGATCGTGTCTGCCATTGTCGGCCACCGTTGGCATCGTCTGGTTGACGAGATTTTCCCGAAGAAGACAGACAGGAAGTCGAGTCAGTGAGTAGAATTTCTTTGTAAACAGTACTGAGTGAGTGGTGATCAGATCACATAAACAGTTAAATTCCGCAAGCGATGATACAGAATCGTCTGTTAATGCAAAGCAGTTAAACTCTGTAAGGAGGGTGCGGACTCCTCTGTTTATATACGCGTACCGGTAGGGGATAAAAGTGATCACATAAAACAGTTAAACTCCGTAAGCGATGATACAGAATCGTCTGTTAATGAAACACAGTTAAACTCTGTAAGGAGGGCGGACTCCTCTACGGTTGCGAGGGACGCAAGTAGTTAAATTCCGGAAGGAGGATACGGACTCCTCTGTTTTAATACGTAAAGGAAATCCCGGGTAGAAATACGTGCACTGTAAAAAGGCAGTTAAATTTGGCAGGGACGGCGGAGTCCCCTAATGCAGGACATTAGTTAAATTTCACGGGAGGGCGAGCTCCCCTGGCATAAGAATACGCGTACGATTATTAAAAGTGTTTCTATGTGTAAATAGTGTTTTGTGTAAGTGTAAATAACTGTGTGAAAGTGTAATACTTTGGACAACGTTAGTGACAACCGTGTGTGTGGAAGCAGCAGGCAAGTGATTCCGCTTCCTACGGGGAGGTGAAAGGAATCAACCACACGACGGCAAATTAATTGTCACGTCCAAAGAAAGTGTGAAAACTTCAGATTTAGAACACCCTAGGTGTGCCCCCGTCTGAAGTCCAAATTATAACAAGGGATAATAAAAATGGGGGGTAAGACGTCTATAAATAAGGAAAATTTATCAACTGACGACTGGAAATTTATGGAAGCAAAAAAAAATCCAAGACCAACAAAAAATTGGAGACCTGGATTAATAAACATGACTTTGACGGACGACTGAACCTGATCAGCATACAGAAGCTAAAGAAGGAGTTAGAACAGCAACATAAAGGTGATGAGAAAAAGATGCAGAAAGTAGGGGCAGATTTAGTGGCATTTTGGGAGGAGGAAGCAGAGAACAGACAGAAGGGAGCAGAGAAGCGACGATTAGAGAAAGCAAGGAAAAAGAAAGCTGTAGGTAAGGCAGAAGAAGATGTGATAATTCAGCACAGAGAACCAGAACAGCCTCAACAATCACCGCTGGCTGGATCATCGGTGACAACAACACCTTTATCTCCTCTACCAGAGGATGACGATGTACCGCCACCACAGTATGATTTAGCAGTAAAACCTAAGGTAAAAAGTGAAAAACCAGAAAAACCACAAACACGCAGTCAAGCGAAAGTGCCCACGGCCCCTCCCATGGTGGAACACAGTGATCAGGGAGGTGCCTATCCTATGATAGAAGTACCAAATCCTCGTGCAGGAACAGCAGGACAGCGATCAACCATGCTCGTATATCGAACATGGAATGCTGATAATATCAAAGCAGCAGTCGACATGATACCATCGCCACATGTCGATATCGAGGGATTTATGCAGGATATAGGAAACATTAGAAGTTCTTACCACCTTAGTGGACCTGAAGTCCAACAGGTGTGGATGAAAGCATGTGGCCCTAAAATGGAGTCAGATACGCGGAGACTGGAATCCTGCAGACCAGGATGGCGTACCATTGCCACATGATGATCCAGTCTTGAAAACAAGAGTGGAAGCTATGATTACACGTGCAAAAGGTGTGTTAGGACCAAAGATAAATTATACTGAAATTACCAGGACAACTCAGAAAGAAGGAGAGCCATGGACAGAGTTTAGGTGCAGATTTGAGAGTGTATTTAGAGTCCATAGTGGCATATTGCCAGGAACACCAGTGTATGAAAACAAATTGAAAAATGTTTCACCTGTGAAGCTGACAATGACCGATTTGATTCATGATGGCAACTCAACAGCTGTCATAACAGTAACAGGTGCCACTGAAGATGTTTTAAAATTGAGATTCACAGGTATGCCATTACATGTGTCACTTTGTAAACCATATTTGACAGAATGGCAAGAATTGGTGCTGACAGCTGGAACACACATTAATGTGTCCACTTCACAATCCTGAGTGTTTCAGTTGAGTCCTGAAGAGGATGATCTTCTCTCTTCTGTACCATCAGGATTGTGGACAACAGGTCCTTCAGACGTAGGACTGATTTAAAAAATGCACAACCTGTAGTTATAAGACCAAAAACAGAATACAGACCATGTGTAAGACAGTATCCATTGAAACCTGATGCAATTGAAGGAATCAGGCCGGTAATAGAGAATTTATTAACAGCAGGAGTAATAGTGCCATGTCCAGATTCACCATGTAACACACCCATATTTCCTGTAAAAAAAGGCTCCGCCCTCAGTGGGATGGAGATAGATTCAAGATCTGCAGGCAGTAAATGCTGCTGTGATTAAAAGAGCACCATGTGTACCAGATCCGCACACACTGTTAAGCTCATTGAGATTAAATTCTAGTTGTTTTTCTGTAATAGATATCAGTAATGCATTTTTTTTTTTTTCTGTACCAGTACACCCAGATAGTCAATTCTGGTTTGCTTTTACCTTTAAAGGACAACGATATACATTTACCAGATTACCGCAGGGTTACGCAGACAGTCCAACTATTTATTCTCAAGTCATGTCAGCATGTTTAGCCAATTTCGTTCCACCGGCAGATAGCCAACTATTAGTGTATGTTGATGACATTCTGATTGCCTCTGACACACGAGAAAACTGCATAACTGACACAGTAGCATTATTATGTTTCTTATTTGATAATGGCCACAAAGTGAGTAAAAACAAAGTTCAGTTGTGTAGGGATAAAGTAAAATATTTAGGACATGAATTATCAGCCACAGGGCGTACTATCCTGTCTGACAGGAAGGAAGCAATTTTGCACGCTCCAAAACCACAAACCAAAAAGCAGATGATGTCATTTCTTGGACTGACTAATTACTGCAGGGCATGGATTCCCTGCTATGCAGAATTGACTAGTCCACTTTCTGATTTGATGTACAAGGATGATATTTCAATGTCAACCGTGTTGGAATGGAACAAAGAAGCTGAGGAAGCTTTTGTAAAAGTAAAACAAACATTAGTGTCATCCACAGTTTTGGCACTACCAGATTATAGTAAACCATTCATTCAAACAGCTGATTGTAAGAATGAGTCCATGACTAGTGTTTTGGTTCAAGTGTATGGCTCAAAATTAAGGCCAGTTGCCTACTACTCATCTAAATTGGATGCAGTGGCAAGTGCTCTACCACCATGTGTACAGGCTGTTGTTGCAGCCTTTATGGCTGTTCAAAGTAGCAGTAATGTTGTTCTATTCCATCAGTTGACACTGGAAGTTCCACATGCAGTTTCTGCACTTCTGTTGCAGACAAAAATGAGCCTTTTGTCCCCAGCAAGACATCTTTCGTGCATGTCCTTGCTATTATCACAACCACACCTTACGGTAGAGCGCTGTACGACATTGAATCCATCCACATTGATACCCTTACCTGAGGATGGTGAGCCGCACAATTGTCTTGATGTAGCTACGGTCTGTACGAAAGCACGCCCAGACCTCCAGGACACACCCATCCCAAACAGTACAATTGTGTATGTGGATGGTTCTTCCACTGACAAAGCTTATGGACAAACACAATCTGGATATGCTAATTCAGAAGTATTGGATTCTGCTTCATTGCCATCGTCATTTTCAGCACAAGCAGCTGAATTAGTTGCTTTAACTGCAGCTTGCTATCTGTTTAAAGGTACGGCTGTATCAATTTATACAGACAGCCAGTACGCTTTCAGCACAGTGCATGTGTTTGCAAAACTGTGGGAGGAGCGTGGAATGGTGACATCATCTGGAAAGCCAGTGACTCATGCCACTCTCCTAACTGCCCTACTGCAAGCTGTGAAGTTGCCTCAACAAATTGCTATATGCAAATGTGCGGCTCACACCAAAGGCTCTGACAGTGTTTCAAAAGGAAATGACGTTGCTGACAAAACCGCAAAGGCGGCAACAGCTCTTTCTATTTTTCTCCTATATGACACCCCTCCGGATATGACCACAAAAGAAACCCATATTGCCAAAAAAATATGTTTAAATGGGCAGCTATTATGAGCCATGGCGTGACGCATGTCTCATCAGGGGGTGTGATATCGCAATTGCAATCTATTTTTTGTCTTTATGGGTTCGATGCATATGCAAAACAGCATTGTAGAGCATGCATGACATGTGCAAAACACAACTCACAAGGCAATTTGAGACCCCAAAGAGGCAAATTTCCAACACCACAATATCCCTTTCAAGTGATTCATATGGATTATATACAGCTGAGTAAACATGAAGGGAAGGAATTTTGTTTAGTCATAATTGATGCCTTCTCAAAATGGGTAGAATTGTTCCCTACAAAACATGCAGGTGCACTTACAGTGGCTAAGGCATTGTGCAAAGACATCATTCCATGATTTGGAATACCAGAAACAGTCTATTCAGATAATGGAGCGCATTTTGTTAATACAATAGTGCAATACGTAGGAGAAGCGCTACAGGTCAATCTCAAAAATCATTGTGCTTATCAACCACACAGTGCCGGATTAGTGGAAAGGACAAAGGGCACATAAAAGGGCGCAATAAAAATAAGATTAAGGAAATGTATAGAAGAGACAAACAAACCTGGATTGAATGTTGGACCTAGTAAAATTGTATATGAGAATAACACCAACACCATCAGGGTTAACACCATTTGAGATACTTTATGGACGACCATATCGTCTACCAATTTTGACATGGATACTAAAACAGCAGATGAGGAACAAACATTAGCAAATTTTATGAAAAAGACATTAACACAGAAAGAGATAACTTAAACACATTTACTGCCGAATAATTTTGATCTTCCACAGGACGGCCTTCCAGTAGTCTAGCCAGGAGACTGGGTGTTCATCAGAGTCCAGTCCTCGTTGGGAAGGTCTATACCAAGTGCTGTTAACAACACCAACTGCAGTAAAGATAGCGGAGAGATCAACGTGGATACATCACTGTAAGATACAGCGTGTGTTGGCGGCCTCCACAGTGGAAGGGGAAGTCTGGCTACAAAGGGAGTCTATTTAATTAGCAATAGATTGTCTCAATGCCAGTGAAGCAGGGAGATCCTTGCACTATTAGGTGAGGTGGTTAACAACACTGTATCCTAGCAATCATGACTGAACTACAGCAGACCCCGGAGCGGCGTGCTCAGCGCCGCCGCTGCCGGACTGTTGGTAGGGCAGCCGGTTGCGTTGTGATCTTAGTGTGTTTCGTGCTCCTCGGATTCCTGGCCTGGTGGAATGGAATTACGTTACTAATTGTTATGTTTGTTCACAGATACCTATATCCTCAACACACCCAGCTCTGACGGCTAAACCGTACCCTGCTAGGGTGACAGAATGTCTTATCATACGGATGCATAATCAAACTGTATTTCGGGGGCAGCAGTTCTCAGCAAATCTGATAAGATGTAACACCACTTGCCTCAGTGCAACCACTTATATGATAGGGATTTCAACAGAGGACGTACAAGCGTGCCCAAGTGCTGCTCCATTGACTAGACTGAAGGGAAATGCAAAAATATCATCACGTTAAATTGTCATCACAACGGCCATTCCCAATTTGCTTTTACGGGACAGGGAATAAAAATGTAGGTAAAATTAAGAAACGTCTGTGTACCCAAACGTATGTTTTATCAAATAATTTAAGCCTAACCAAAACATAATATGTGGATGGTACTTATCTTCATCACATTGGACGGGGATGTAATTATACAGGCTCCTGTCCATGGGGAACGGATGAATCATGTGCTTATGTTAGTAAGTTTTTGCTACCACCTATAAATGGTACTCCGGTGTATGATGACATCTATTGGCTTTGTGGTTCCAGACTGTACATGAGTCTCCCACCAAATTGGGGTGGTGTGTGTGCACCTACCCAGGTGACTGACCATACATATGTGGTAGGACCTCCACAGAGAAGAATGGCAGCACCAGACGGAGGAGATTGATATACCCAGATGTGTTACCACATGATCACATGTGGGGCTCGGATGTACTAAAGGACCAAAAAATTGTGGTCTGTAGGAGATAAAATAGCACATTCATTGTTCCCCTGGATAGGAGTGGGAAAAAATTCATTAATGATTGAAACTCTGAATTATCGATTGGGTCTGTTCATGAATGTAACTAAAAAAATAGTAGCAGCTCAAAACACTGAAATAGATGCTTTACGTACCATGGTGATGCAAAATCGCATGGTTTTAGACTTGCTTACTGGTTCACAGGGAGGAGTTTGTGTTCTGCTGAACACAACATGCTGTACTTTCATCCCAGACTCCATTCATTCAGTGGATATGCAGGACGCATTGGAAGAGCTGAATAAACTTCGTGATGCAATGCATAAAGACACCCTAGCCGTGAACCGGTGGAATCCCTGGTCCTGGTTGACTTCAGGACCATGTTGGCAGTTACTATTGAAAATGGTGACACCAGTTATTATAGTCCTAATTCTGATTGGACTTTGCATGTGTTGTGTGATCCCTTATATCAAAACAATGGTTGGCAAAATGGTGTCAAATACATTTGTACAGTGTAATCTGGCCTTCCAACAAACTATGCCAAAATATCAAGCATTGAAACAGTCAGACCTTAGTGGAGAAAACTGTAATGACTGTACTGAGAATTATGATGATATTGAAAAGCTCACAACTCCAGTTCAAGCTTGAACTGTTGACGTGATGAGTTAACACACTCTTAGCCTATGAAGCTTTAGCTGAAAAAGTAATAAGACAAGTGGTGTAGTCGAATAATACAGAAAAAACAGTTCATTTATACCAGTCGGTAGGAGTGATGTATGGTGGTGGTGTGGTGATAACAGAATCTTTGACAGACTGCCACGAAATGTGTCAGGTTATTGTGCATTAATATCATTATTGTTACCCATGACCCCTGAAGACGTTACGACATATGCAGCCTCTCTTATTCCTGAGGATTGGCAGAAAGGCATAGCCAGACATAGAGTAAAAAGAGATTGGAAAGGAGTAGGAAATCCAACATATATTGACGCAATAGGAGTCCCCAGAGGAGTGCCTGACGAGTATAAACTGGTTGATCAAATAGCAGCTGGATTCGAATCTTCCATCTGTTGGTGGTGTTCAATTAATAAAAACATGGACAGAATAGATTAAGTTAATAAACTAACTAACTAAGCTGGGTGATGCCTACTGTATGTTTAACAGGTGATAAACAGGTGGGAAATGTTAAGGATTTTATATATATATATATATATGTTATCACTGTTAAACATTTGTACCTTCGTCTTCTTTCTTATGAAAACGGTGTTGTGCTGTTTGCACTTCACCCTGAGAATGTATGTGTTATTCAACCTTGTTTTAGCTTTGTCTTCTTTCTCATGAGAACGGTGTTGTGCTGTTTTGCACCTGTCTTAACCAAGCCTGAGAATTCAATTTTGTTTTAGCACTCTGGGGTCAATCTGAGCTGGGAATGAAGGGCTGGATGTACTTATTATTATAATATAACTTTGTTTTCGCAGCCTCTAACGACTGGGAGTAAGAGAACGTTTTGACTGTTGTGATGTGGTGCTTAGTGTGAAGGAGTGTGAAGGACAGGACACTTCAGGCAGATGCAGAACAGCTGATAACTGCAACAGACGAACGAGATGTGCTGACCTGTGTAAAAGAAAGTGTCCTTCCTTACAGCTGCACTTATTGACGTATGCGTTTATGTTACGGGAAGAAACTTGTCTTGCGTCATCACCCCCACCCTTAGGACAAGTTTTTTGTTTATGTGATGAGGGCGTCTCTTAATAAAAAGAGCGGAAAAGCAGGCCAGACTTGAGTGTAGCCTTGGTGTACAGCCTGGCCGCACTCCGCGCGTAAAATTTGACTTTCTGTCTCACTGGTGTTTCTTGACTCTGTTTGTCTTGTTAAAGGTTTTAAAAATGTTTGGAGGAGAAAATACCCAACACGCGGCTGCAGCCACTCCTCCTGCGGGCCTGTCGCTAGATAATGAAGATCCAGTGGTAGTTCAAAGGTCTCTTTCCCCATCGCCCGAAGCTTACATTAGCCCCCCCGGAACCGTACGGGGGTTGTGTCGAAATGTGCGCGGACTTCTTGATGCAGTGCGCGCTCGTTTTTTCACAGTGCCCCGTGATGTACGCGTCAGACCACAGCCGGGTGGCTTATGTGATTAATTTGCTTCGGGGCAAGGCACGCACCTGGGCTACGGTGCTCTGGGAGCAGAACTCACGGCTCCTGTCGACGTACACTGGGTTTATCAGGGAGTTTTGACAAGTGTTTGATCATCCTTACAGAGGCGAATCCGCTTCAAATGTGCTACTGTCAATCCGACAGGGGCGCCGTAGCGCAGCCGAATAGGCAGTCGCCTTCTGCGTTGCGGCAGTGAGGACCGGCTGGAATTCGGTGGTGCTCCGCGCCACCTTTGTAAAGGGGCTGTCTCCGGCCCTAAAGGAGCACCTGGTGGCGAAAGATCAACCACGGGATTTAGATGGGCTGATATATCTGGTTATACGATTAGACAATCGATTAGCCGAACATCAACGGGAGCGAGACGAAGGACGTGGCTGGGTGCGCGCTGTCCCTCCCCCTTCCGGGTCCAAAGCAGCCCCACCCTCTCCCCGCTCAAAGGCCAAGGCTCTCCATGTGACACCAGCTCCCCCTGCTGACGTTGCTATGGAAACGAGCAGGGCCAAATTGAGAAGGAGGAAACAAAGGAGACTGGCACATGGAGAGTGTGTTTACTGCAGCTCGAATGAGCATGTGCAGAATCAGGGGCCCCAGGTGGTCAAACAACAAGACTCAACCTTAGAGACTGGGTTAAGAGTGAGTCATACAAACCACACG
This sequence comes from Thalassophryne amazonica, assembly GCF_902500255.1. NCBI lineage: Eukaryota > Metazoa > Chordata > Actinopteri > Batrachoidiformes > Batrachoididae > Thalassophryne > Thalassophryne amazonica. The sequence goes on along the minus strand of NC_047104.1, from coordinate 35,052,624 downwards.
GGTGTCCCACGCAAATGCGCACGACTCCCAGTCACGATCCTCTGTGAGGATTTAACCCTTAATGCCCCAGCACTGATCGACACGGGGTCAGAGGGAAATCTACTAGACAGTAGATGGGCTAAGGAGGTAGGGCTCCCTCTGTTGGCCGTTCCTTCACCATTGAAGGTACAGGCACTAGATGGCACCCTCCTCCCAGTTATCATACACCAGACACAGCCCTTAACCCTGGTTGTCTCTGGTAATCACAGGGAGGAGATTGTGTTCTTTGTAACACCTTCTACCTCCAGGATTATTTTGGGTTTTCCCTGGATGGTGAAGCACAATCCCCGGATTGATTGGCCGTCCGGGGTAGTGGCTCAATGGAGCGAAACCTGCCACCGGGAGTGTCTACGATCCTCGGTGCCACCCGGTGAGACTGCTAAAGAGAAGGTAAAAGTCCCCCCCAATCTTACAACGGTGCCGGCTGAGTACCATGATCTTGCTGACGTTTTCAGCAAAGATCTGGCACTCACGCTTCCCCCGCACTGACCGTATGATTGTGCCATCGATTTGGTTCCGGGCGCTGAGTATCCGTCCAGCAGGCTGTACAACCTCTCACGTCCTGAGCGCGAATCAATGGAAACCTACATCCGGGACTCTTTAGCTGCCAGGTTAATCTGAAACTCTTCCTCCCCGTTGGGTGCGAGTTTCTTTTTTGTGGGCAAGAAGGATGGCGGACTCCGTCCATGCATTGACTTTAGATGGCTGAACGAAATCACGGTTCGCAACCAATACCCGTTGCCCTTATTTTATTCAGTGTTCACGCCCCTGCATGGAGCCAAAATCTTCACCAAACTAGATCTGCGTAATGCTTATCACCTGGCTCGGATCCGGAAGGGAGACGAATGGAAGACGGCATTCAACACCCCCTTAGGTCACTTTGAGTACCTGGTCATGCCATTCGGCCTCACTAACGCCCCCGCGATGTTTCAAGCATTTGTTAATGACGTCTTGCGGGACTTCCTGCATTGATTCGTCTTCGTATATCTAGATGATATCCTCATCTTCTCCCCAGACCCTGAGACCCATGTTAAGCATGTACGTCAGGTCCTGCAGCGGTTATTGGAGAACCGGCTGTTTGTGAAGGGCAAGAAGTGCGAGTTCCACCGTACTTCTTTGTCCTTCCTGGGGTTCATCATCTCCTCCAACTCCGTCGCACCTGATCCGGCTAAGGTAGCAGCGGTGAGAGATTGGCCCCAACCGGCAAGCCGTAGGAAGCTGCAACAGTTCCTCGGCTTCGCAAATTTCTACAGGAGGTTCATTAAGGGCTATAGCCAGGTTGTTGGTCCCCTTACTGCCCTGACCTCCACAAAAGTCCCCTTCTCCTGGTCGGATCGGTGCAAAGCCGCGTTTAGGGAGTTGAAACGTCGGTTTTCGACTGCACCACTTCTGGTGCAGCCCAATCCCAACCACCAGTTTATAGTTGAAGTGGATGCCTCTGACTCAGGGATAGGAGCCATGCTGTCCCAGAGCAGGGAGTCCGACAAGGTTCCCCACCCATGTGCCTATTTCTCCCGCAGGTTAACCCCCGCTGAACGGAACTATGATGTTGGCAATCAGGAACTCCTGGTGGTGAAAGAGGCCCTGGAGGAGTGGAGACACTTGCTGGAGGGAACTGTGGTCCCATTTATTGTTCTCACTGACCATTGGAACCTGGAATACATCCAGACTGCCAAGCGTCTGAACCCCAGGCAAGCCCGTTGGTCACTGTTTTTCGGTCGGTTCAACTTCAAGATCACCTACCATCCCGGGACGAAGAACCAGAGGTCTGACGCACTGTCCCGGGTGCGCGAAGATGAAGTTGGACCAAAGCTGTCGGATCCACCTGATACCATCCTGCCGGAGTCCACTATCATCGCCACCCTCACGTGGGATGTCGAGGAAGTGGTCAGGGAGGCCCTGACCCGACATCCTGATCCCAGCGGTGGACCACCAAACTGGCTGTACGTCCCACCAGACGCTCGAACTGCAGTTTTGGACTTCTGTCACGGTTCCAAGCTCTCAGAACCGTGGCAGTGGTCTGGCAGCGGTTCTGGTGGGCGTCAGTCGAAGCCGACACCGCTGGATTACATCTGGGCCTGCATGACCTGTGCCAGGGGCAAGGCAGAACATAAACCCTAAAGAGGACTCCTCCAGCCGCTTCCCGTGCCTCATCGCCCCTGGTCCCACATCGGCCTGGACTTCGTCATGGGTCTCCCTGCGTCCCAGGGAATGACCACCATCCTGACAATAGTGGACCGGTTTTCCAAGGTGGCCCACTTCGTGGCCCTCCCGAAGCTCCCGATGGCCCAGGAGACCGCAGACCTCCTGGTCCACCACGTCGTGTGTCTGCATGGTATCCCAGCGAACATCATCTCAGATCGTGGTCCCCAGTTCTCCTCGCAAGTCTGGAGGAGTTTCTGTGGGGGACCGGGGGCCACCGTGAGCCTGTCGTCCGGGTACCACCCCCAGACCAACGGTCAAGCAGAGCGGGCAAACCAAGATCTTGAACAGGCCCTGAGGTGTGTTACCTACGTGCACCCGATGGCCTAGAGTCAACATCTGGCCTGGATCGAGTATGCCCACAACAGCCAGATCTCGTCAACGACCAGCCTCTCCCCCTTCAAAGTCTGCTTGGGGTACCAGCCCCCATTGTTCCCAGCTGTAGAGGGAGAGGTCGAGGTTCCCTCGGTCCAGGCCCACCTCAGGAGATGCCGTCAGGTGTGGAAGACAGCCCACTCTGCTCTCCTGAAGGCCCGGACGCGGGCGAAGAGCCATGCAGATCGTCGACGAGCCCCGGCCCCAGCTTACCAGCTTGAGCAGGAGGTGTGGCTCTCAACCAAGAACATCCCTCTGCAAACAGACTCACCAAAGCTTACAGACCGGTACATTGGACCCTTTCCCATCACCAAGATCATCAGTCCCGCCGCAGTGAAGCTCCAACTCCCAGCTTCACTGCGGATACATCCGGTCTTCCATGTTTCAAAAATCAAACCACACCACACCTCGGACCTCTGCCCCCTCGGACCAGCACCGCCTCCTGCCCGCATCATTCACGGCGAGCCGGCCTGGACAGTACGAAAGCTGCTGGACATTCGTCGGAAGGGTCGGGGCTTCCAGTATGTGGTGGACTGGGAGGGTTACGGACCAGAAGAGCGCTCATGGGTGAAGAGGAGCTTCATCTTGGATACTGCCCTCCTGGCGGACTTCTACCAGCGACACCCCGACAAGCCGGGTCGGGCACCAGGATTCGCCCGTTGAGGGGGGGGGTCCTGTTGTGTGGGCTGCCCGAAGAGGAGGTACTGCTGGCTCACCACCAGAGGGTGCCCTGCCTGTTGTTGGGTTTCAGGCACCAGAGGGCGCAGTTGCTGGAGGAGTTCACCAGGTGCTCGGAGCTGACAGCTGTCACACATCTTCCATCATCACAACCATCCATAAAAGCCTGGGAGAGACATCAGAACTCTGCCGAGTTATCTGCTTACCCTAAAGGTAAACTTGCTCAGCCGCTTTGTGCTGTACGCACATTCATTGTTTTCTGAAGTCTTTGCAGTTGTGATTTATACTTGCAGCTTGTAGCCGAGTTTGTGGAAGTTGGAGGAGTTGGCGTCTCCACTCCTAACTTCTGATTTACTAAGTATAACAATTGACACTGCATGTCCTCCAGTTTTCCTCTGCACTCTGGGAGTATCTGGATTTATTCCCACAAGAGGATTTCTGTGATTATTGCTGACTGCTTGCTGGGTGTACACACACCCACCTTCCTGTGTCTGTTCCTGCCAGCAGTACCGGATCTGACAGCTGGAAGTGGTGGCCACCTGGGGACTCAGGACTTGGCGGCTCCGGCGTATTTCAGGTCTCTGTTGGTGGTGGAACATCGTGGGTCCCGGCTCTTCTCTGGTTAGGCGTCTCCTACCCTCGGGCCTGCCCACGCGTCACTGAGTTTTGTGATTGATAGACTAAAAGCATATTTGGTTGTTTGTGCACATTTGCAGAATAAATTTATTCGGACTTCCTATTGGCCGTTCATTCACGCCCCCTGGTGTGGGTCCGTGTACTTCACTTTCCCAACACCTTCTCCTTTATCAATTTTTATTATATTATTTTATTAACATTTTAGTAATTCACTGATACGCACTGTAGATGTTTTCCATGATGCACTGTGCAATGAAGAATGCTTACTGCTCTTAATCTGGCAAAAAACTGCTTACACTGTTTTTGCTACAGATATAGGTGCTGCAATCCAGTAACTTCTTACACACCATCAGGGCTGGGGCTGGGGCTAAACTGAATGGGGGCCTTAGATCCTTTCAAAATAATTGTAATTATATGTATCTGATCCTGTCCTCGTGTATATATATATATATATATATATATATATATATATATATATATATATATATATATAATTTTATTTTTTATGAGAATATAATACTACTGTCATTTGTTGATTGAAGCGATTGTAGCAGGATGGATGACCTTAATGATGTTCAGCTGGTGGATTGAGTGCAGCTGGTTGTGAAGAGTGTTTGTATAAAAGAAGGAGTGTGTGCTCTTCTCTTTCTCTTTCTGGAGATTGACTGCAGGTGTTTGGACGTGTTCACTTCCACGTTCCCATGAAGACAGGTAGTCCCCGGCCAGAGCTGCAGGCTCATTGAGGTGTATTGTTGAGTGTTTAAGAAAATGGTTTTGTTGTACAGAGACCTCTGTGTGGGCTGTCGTTGGTGGTGCGCTGCTGAGTTTGTGGTGCTGTTGACGCTCTGGGGTGGTGTCGAGTTACAGCTGATTGCTGTGACGGACGATTCGGTATGTACAGTGCGAAGTAAGCTCCTCTTTCAGATATTTGTTGTTTATATTTATCTGTTTAAAATGTAGGATTTTGGACCAAACTTTGGAACGAGGCCCTGCTGCTTTGCTCTGGTGCTCTGCTGAAAGATTTCATCCTGTGAGACCGCTGGATGTGCCCTGTTTGCCACAGTGGCTTTACACTTGGTGTGGACATTTGGAAAACTCTGCTTGCTGTGTGTGCTGCCGGGCTGCGTGATGTGGTCATGATCAGTAGTGTTTTAAATTCGTTTTTATAAAATTGTCTTTTAACTAGAAATCTTACTGTTAATAAATTCTTTTTTTTTTTTTTTTGTATTTGGGAACCACTTCTCTGTCTCAATTGCAATGAACCTAGTGGTAATGCTCCAGTAATGGAGAAGTTACATTTTTTACCCCAAGATAGAAAATGTCCCATGTTTAATGGCAAGACAGGGATGGGGCTGGCTGAATGGTTGGAGGAGATGCAAGCTTGTGTGAGAGCCTGTCATGTCTCTGAAGCTGACCAGGCATTTTTTTATTTTGGTCATCTGGAGGGGGAAGCACGTGAGGAAATAAAGCATTGTTCCAGTGAAGAGCGTTCAGACCCATTAAAGATCATTGGGGTGTTGCAGGAGCTGTATGGGGATACAGAATCTTATGTAACACTTCAAGAGGCCTTTTTCTCCCGCAGACAGCGTGAGAGAGAGACTCTGTTAGGGTTTTTATTGGCATTAATGAGTCTGATGACATCTGTTAAGCAGCACGCGCCTAATGGTGCCCCAAATGCAGAGGTTTTGTTACGTGATCAGTTTGTTGAGTGTGTGTTCGATGGGTCACTTCGGCTCGAGTTGAAGCAGTATGTGCGCCGACAGCATACCGCTACCTTGTTGGAGGTTAGGGGTGAGGCAATTAGGTGGGAACAAGAGGGTTTACCTGGAGGTACGAAGGGTAGTGATTTTTCCATTCAGTCTGTTGTGGGTACTGAGTGCGGGGTTCAGGGCAGTGGCCAGGTGGAGGCTGGTTCTTTTCAGGTCTCAGAACTACAGAAAGTAAGAGAGATGCTCCAGCAGCAACAGGAGCAGTTGAATCGGCTGACTCAGAGTATTTCCCATTTGCAGGATTCTGGGTGGTTTTGTCAATCAGTTCCCCGGGGGTCTATAATTTGTAGGCGCCGCCAGAAACCAGGTCACTTTGCCAGGGAGTGTGATGGAGTTTGGGTGGTGGCTCGCAGTCTATCATTTTTGTCGGCCTCTTCATTAAACAAACCATCTTCTGCCGCTCGGGGGGAAACTAGTGCCTGCCGAGCTGCAGAGCCACAGCTCGGGGGAGGGGGGGGAGCAAGTTTCTGGCTCAGGTTTGGGTAGGACTTGTGACAAGGTAGTGTCCAAGCTTGTGTCACCTTGTCCTCATTTAATGGTGAGCATGGGTGGAGTCGGGAATCCTTGTCTGATAGATACAGGATCTATGTTGTCAACTATTCCAGGGTCTTTTTTCATCAGCAGTTTGAGCCAGGGGGTTTGGGGTGGCTGAAATCGTGTCATTGGCTACAGCTTAAAGCGGCCAATGGGTTAGCCATTCCTTATCTTGGCTGTTTGGAGTTAGATGTGGAGCTTTGTGGTAAGCTGTTGCCAGCATGTGGCATTCTGGTGGTTAAAGATGTGTCTGGTGTGTCTCCACAGGCTTCTGGGGTCCTGGGGATAAATGTCATCCGCAGGTGTTATGGGGAACTTTTTGGGCAGCACGGGGTTTCCCTGTTTGATTTGCCAGCGGTGGCGGAGGCTCCTGAGTATGTCATGCAGGCGTTTCAGAAGTGCCACAAGGCTAGTGGTATTGTGGATCAAGGAGTAGGGAAGGTTAAGGTTCATGGGGGAGAGGCTTGTCAGATCCCGGGTGGTGTAATGAAGTTTGTTAGGGCTACATGCTCGGAGAGGTATCCTGGTGGGGCGACCCTGTTTGAGCCTGTGGAGTCTGGCTTGCTTGCTGGACTGTTGGCCCCAGGCTATGATTGGCACTTTAGAGGAAGTTCGGGTTGTGAGTCTGCCTGCGGGGGTTGCTGAGGTGCCCCCGGTGGAGGCGGTAGTGGCCTTGCAGTCCATTTATCCATCAGTGCAGGATCAGATTGCAGCCCTGGAATTGGGTCACTTACCTTTGTAAGTACAAGGTAAGGTGAGAGCATTGTTGGGTCAGTTTAGTTCTGTCTTTTCTGCCCAAGATGGGGATCTGGGTTGTACTCACCTAATATCGCATGAGATTCCGCTCCTGGATGATATTCCAGTGCGACAGCGATATCACAGAATTCTGCCATCTGAGTATGAGGTTGTCAAAGATCACATCAATCAGCTGCTTGGAACACAAGTTATCAGGGAAAGTAGCAGTCCTTATACCTTTCCTATTGTGCTGGTTAAGAAAAAAGATGGAAGTTTGCGTATGTGTGTTGATTACAGGCTCTTGAATGGAAAAACTAGGAAGGATGCCTTCCCTTTGCCTCGGATTGATGAGTCCTTGGATGCCCTCACTGGGACTCATTGATTTTCTACCATGAATCTGGCGAGTGGGTATAATCAGGTTCCTGTGGTGGAGGCTGATCGTCATAAGGCAGCCTTTTGCACGCCTTTTGGTTTGTTTGAGTGGAACCGGATGCCCTTTGGGCTTTGCAACGCTCCTGGTACTTTTCAGAGATTGATGCAGAGGATTTTTGGTGATTAGCAGTGTCTGTCCTTATTGTTGTATTTGGATGACGTGTTTTTTTTTCCTCTACTATTGAGCAACATCTGGATAGGTTGAGGGTGGTGCTGGAGCATTTGCAGCATGAGGGGTTAAAGGTGAAACTCAAAGTGTGCATTTTTTCAGCAGGAAGTGCGTTACCTGGGGCATGTCATTTCTGATAAGGGTGTTGCTACTGACCCTAGCAAGGTGGAGGTGGTTGCTCATTGGCCACCTCCGGTCACACTCTCGGAACTGTGCTCTTTTCTGGGCTTTGCCAGCTACTACTGCCAGTTTGTAGGTGGTTTTGCAAGGTTGGCAGCACCCCTACATAAGTTCGTAGCAGAGTTGGCTGGGGTGAAGACCAGTCGGGTAGATTGGCCAGTTTCGGGTTACTGGACAGAGGAATGTGGCCATAGCTTTGAGACTTTAAAAGCTAAGCTTACCTCTGCACCTGTGCTGGCATATGCTGATTTTAGTCTTCCATTTATTTTTGAGGTGGATGCTAGCTATGGGGGGCTGGGAGCAGTGTTGTCTCAGGAACAGGATGGTAAAGGTAGGCCGATTGGTTACGCGAGCTGTGGGTTATGCCTGACTGAGTGTAACATGGTGAACTACAGCTCTATGAAGTTGGAATTTTTGGCACTCAAGTGGGCAATGACCGAGAAGTTCGGGGAGTACTTGCTGGGCCATAAGTGTATTGTGTACACTGACAACAATCCTCTGAGTCATTTGTCATCTGCAAAACTTGGTGCTACTGAGCAACGTTGGGCAGTGCAGTTGGCCTTGTTTGATTTTGAGATTAAGTATCGTTCGGGTTGTAGTAATAAGAAAGCGGATGTCCATTCTCGGTTGCATTCTCCTGGGATGCAGGACTTCCAGGTAATGGTTAGTGGTGCCAAGCTTCCGGAGCTGCTGCAACAGGTTTGCCAGGGAATAAGGTAGATGTAAGGCAGGCTGTGGTTGCAGTCTTGCCCCACCATCTTCCATTTGACCTGGCTGCACTGCAGCGGGCTGATCCAGTGATTCGGGAGGTTTGGGGTGTTTTGGGACCGTAAAAGGGGTCCTGATAAGGAAGAGCACAATCAGGTGTCGCAGTCAGCCCGGGTGCTTTGGCAGTGGGACCGGTTGGTGGAGAGGGATGGTGTCTTGTACCGTCAGGTGTTTAAGTCCAATGGAGCTGGGGCTGTGTTGCAGTTGGTGTTGCCTGCAGCTTTAAAAGCTGATGTGTTGACTGAGGTTCATCAAGGGGTCGAGAGGACCCTAGAGCTTTTACGTCAGTGGTGTTATTGGCTGGGGATGTCTGCGGAAGTGGCAGATTGGTGCCAGGCATGTGAGAGGTGTCAGGTAGCAAAGGTGAACCAACCCGTAGCTCGTGGCCCCATGGGACACCTGTTGGCATCCCGGCCTAATGAGATTCTTGCCAGTGATTTTACTGTTCTAGAGCCTAGTCATGGTGGAGTGGAAGACGTTTTGGTAATGACTGACATCTTTAGTAAGTACACGTGGGCAGTCCCTACCCGTGACCAGCGAGTTCCTACGGTAGCTCAAATTCTGGTTACGGAGTGGTTTTTGAGGCTTGGGGTTCCACCTCAGATGCATTCTGATCAGGGACGGAGTTTTGAGAGTGTATTGATCCAGCAGTTGTGTGGCTTTTATGGCATAGAGAAGTCTCATACTACACCATACCATCCATCTGGGAATGGGTAGTGTGAGCGTTTTAATAGAACGCTTCATGATCTGTTGCGCTCGCTGCCCGTGTCTCGAAAGCATCATTAGGGTTCCTGTTTGCCCCAGGTTCTGTATGCTTATAACACAACGCCGCATCAGGCAACTGGTGAGTCTCCTTTTTTTGTTGACGTTTGGTCAGGAGCCAAGACTTCCAGGAGCCTGTGGGTGGTTTTGTTCATGAGTGGGTCCGGGAGCACCAGACGCGCTTGCAGATGGCTTTTGATGGAGCCGGGGATCGGCTGAAGTCCGCTGCAGAGCGGCGTAAGAAGGATTATGATCAGCATGTCTGTGATGTTCCCCTGAAGGAGGGCCAGTTGGTCTGGTTGCAAGATTTTGGGGTACAGGGCCGCCATAAGATCCAGGACCAGTGGTCCTCTGTGATGTATTGTGTCCTGAGGGCACCACAGGAAGAAGGGACTGTTTAGACAATTACCCGTAAGGATGATTTAACCAGAGCCAAGCAGGTTCATCACTCGTTGTTGAAGGCAGTGGTAGGGGTTGGGTCCCCTGATGAGGTTGTGGCCCATTCTCTGCCCCCTGTGGAGTTTTCTCCACCCATTAGAGGACAGGTGGTGGCGTAATGGCGGGTGGTTGGTGTCAGGATCTGAGGACACTGCGTCTACTTCAGTTGTGCGGGAAGTGGTGACTCCGCCTGCTCCTCAGGTGGAGGGGGTGGGATAGGTGACCCAGGTTGCCCCTCAGGTGGAGGGGGCGGAGGTTGTGAGTTTACCTGCTTCCCCGCAGTTAAGTCCACCAGTAGATCCAGTGGTTGTTGTGCCGTCTCTGCCAGTGGAGTCTAGTACGTCTTCCCTCCCCCCTAGTGAAGAAGTTGTACTTCAGTGGACGACTAGGGTTACTGTGGCTCATCATTCTAATATTCATCATCTTCCACGGTCTGCAGTGCAAGTGGGTCCTTCTGGCCCTATGTAATATAGGTGGTATGACTAAGGTTAAGGAATGGGGTCTATTCCATCGTCTGGGTGACGATTCAATTTCTGGGGGTGGATTGTAGCAGGATGGATGACCTTAATGATGTTCATCTGGTGGATTGAGTGCAGCTCATTGTGAAAGAGGAGTGTTTGTATAAAAGAGGGAGTGTGTGCTCTTCTCTTTCTCTTTCTGGAGATTGACTGCGAGATGCAGAACCACCAGGTTCAAGAACTCCTTCTTTCCCACAGAAACACCCCCCCCCCCCCCCCCAAGGACAGAGCCCCCCCATCAGTGGTCACTTTATCTTCTATTGGACACTTTACTATATTACGTACTACACTACAATACCTCTTAACTTGAATCAATTGCCTCAATTGCACGAAACCATTTACTGCTGAATGTTGCACAATACAGTGAATGTTGCACACTGATGCACTATCATGTACATATCATGTAGGCCATTACACAAGCATATTTTATATTTCCTTTCTTACAGCGTATATTTCTTTTTATTACATTATTACATTTTATTACATTGCTTGTTATATTCTATTGTTCTTACCAGCATGCTTATTTTATGTTATTTCATTTTTCCCCCACTTATATTTAGATATTTTATACTTAGTTATTTATATATATTTGGGCATCCAGTGTGGGCAGCAAAGTAAGAATTTCATCGCAGAGGAAAACATGTTTCTTTACTGTGCATATGACAATAAAAGCTTTGAATCTTGAATCTTGAATGTTTGGCAGTATGTTGGTTTGATGGGAGTATTGGATCATTGTCAGTAACTGAATTATCATGGCTAATCGACCTTAATTGTTGAGATGATTAAATCGTGTGTGTGTGTGTGTGTTAGAAATACATATGTCATATAATATTAGCGATTTTCAAACTCTCTAAACCAATGTTAATCCATTGTTGCATTTCTGCTGGGTGTTATGTGAGGTTAAGTGTGATGACGGTCAGCAAATTTGCACTGGGTCAATATGTTCCTGATATCTGCACAGTAAGTTACTGTACTCTTGTTAAGACGTTTGTCTGCACCAATTGTATATCTTGTAAAAGCTACAGCCTTTCATTGTCTTGTTATCATGTGAAAAGATGTAACAGTCGCCAGTGGTTTCACTAACACAAGGCCCTGCTTTCACATCTTTAAAGATTGACCAATTTAGCCACATGGCCTAAACATGACATGGCATTTTTTGATCACGTAAGCACACGCATTTCTTTATTAATGATGTCAGTGGATGTCTATTAAAACCTGACTGTAAACTGTTCGGGGTCTCTTTCCTGAACGAGCTCCTGCGTGACCTCGGGACAGTGAGAACCCCAGATCTGGTATGCTTAACTTCATATGAAAAGAAATAAATTGTCCTTTTTGTAACAGAATCTCATTCATCCAGGACAGACCCAAAGAACCCAGGGTTTAACTTCACCAATAAATTGAGGAAAAAGATTACCATTGGAAGTAAGTAAATGCACTTTCTTAGGGGAGGTGATGGTCTGGTGGTTAAGCGTTGGGTTTGAGACCAGAGGGTCCTTGGTTCAAATCCCAGCCTGACCGGAAAATCACTAAGGGCCCTTGGGCAAGGTCCTTAATATCATAGTTGCTCCTAGTGTGTAGTGAGTACCTTATATTGCAGCACCCTCACATCAGGGTGAATGTGAGGCATTAGTGTGTAAAGCGCTTTAAGAAAGAAAACATTTGATAAAACTTTTAAAAATCTATAGTCAATAGATTTAAACAGTTTGGATATGACACCTTAAATGATTGCTTCACCTCACCCCTTGGTGCCCCTGCCTGGGGGGGCACCAAGGAAGTTACAAAGTAGTTTCCCTTTATGAAATTCTGATTGCTGTCAACTTCAGTGGACAAATCCAGCAAGAGAATATAATTAGAATCAGCTGGAGCCTGAACTTCTGGAGGGGTTGACATGTCTCAGAAAAGGTCCATGAATGTTAATTTCTCTACCATAATCCATCTCCAATGGTATTTCAGAAAATTTTGCAGTACATTCAACCGGCCTCACAACTGGAGACCACGTGTAACCACACCAACCCAAGACCTTGACATCCAGCATGTTCACCTCTGAGACCAGTCACCCGGACAGATGCTGCAACAATCGTTTTACAGAACCCATGGTGGGGTTATGGACAACAAACACAGGCGCATTTTATTAATGGCATTTTGAATGCACAGAGATATGTGACAGATCCTGAGGCCCATTGTTGTTCCATTCATCCTTGACCATAACCTCATGTTGCCGCATGATAATGCACCACCCCAGTTTGTAAAGGAGTGGACCAACATTCCACAGGCCACAATCAACAACCTGATCAACTCTGTGCAAGGAGATGTGTTGCACTGCATGAGGTAAATGTTGGTCACACCAGATACTGACCGGTTTTCTGACCCCCCCCCCACCCCCCCCCAGTTCACTGCGCATTTGAGAGTGGCCTTTTCCTGCGGCCAGCCTAAGGCACATCTGTTAGGTGGGATGGATTATCTTAGCAAAGGAGAAGTGCTCACTGACTCAGATTTAGACAGATTTGTGAATAATATTTGAGAGAAATAGGTCTTTTGTGTATATAGAAAATGTTTCAGATCTTTGAGTTCAGCGCATGAAAAATAGGAGTTAAAACAAGTGTGTTTATATTTTTGTTCATACATCTCTCTCTCTCTCTCTCTCTATATATATATGTATGTATATATATATACATGTGTGTGTATGTATATATCTTTTTTTTTTTTTTTTTTGACAGTTGATGTCAAATTTTGAGATTTTAGTTCATCCGGACCTCTTCGCACAGCAATCCCAGCCTGTGACGCACATCACCTGTGAGTTCACCAAGTCACATGTCACCGGTAGCCTGATATAGACTGGAGACAACAGAGGGGATGAAACACGAGCTTGCCAGCCTCATTTCTGTTGTCATGGCTACAGCAGCAGTGTCTAAGCTTTGGCAAGAAACGCTCCACCCACTGGGGGAATTTACAGCTCCAACCTGGCAACCTGACAACTAAATAGGTCATGTCAGTTGGATGATGGATAAACAAACTGACAATTTATCAACCTCTAAGCTTGACCGCTGAGTCATTTCCATTGGTGCGTGGCGTGGCCTCTGATGGCATGAAAGAGGGATGTGTGGCAGGGCGTGTTGGTGTCGCTGGCAGGTGTAGCAGCAGGTTGAGCAGGTTGTTTCTTGAATACACGACTGCGTGCCCGCCCACTCTGTGCATTCTGACTGCTGATTCACTCACACTTTGGCAGCTCAGTGAAGAGATTTTTGTTGCCCGCGCACCTGTTCTGATCTGTTAGACACCAAGAAAAGGTGAGTATCCACACAGGAACGATTCCATTTATTGCTGCTGCCTGTCAGTCCTCAGAAAACTCTGTGATTTTTTTTTAAACTTAATAAGATTTGACTGGATCCTGATATTTTTGGTGACGCACCTTTAAAACAATAGCAACAGCAACTTTTTTGTAAAAACCCATTTCTGAATAAAAGATCTCTATTTGGTGTTGACATAGAAAAAATTATCACAAATTTCAGACAGTAATAATTCTAAATGTTTTGATTCCATCTGATAACGACCTTATGACATCACTAATCTTGGTTTATTTGACTGCTGCCGGGATACATCACAACAATTGATCGCCTGATTTTGTGTAAAGATCAATAGGTTTGGATGTATTGATCAAGATTTGGATGAAAAAAAAATTCTCCAGTGTTATGGAGCTTTTTTGAAAACATTTATTTCAACATTCATGTTCTTCAGGTCAAAATTTTCAAAGAAAATTGGATTTTTGATCAATTTATCAAATAATTTTCATCTGATCGCAATAGAATTGGGTGGAATGATCAACTTTGTCAAGTTTGTTTGATATCAGAATATTGTGTCCACTTCATTTAGTATGATGAAATCAGCTGCCATGAAAAATGGTGGAACAGTTATGCCTTATCAAGACAAAAAGTTTAGTCCTGATTGTGGTCAGATAGCCATACATACACACAGCAACATTGGCAGTGTTAAATTAACACTCAAAAGCGTCTACATATGTCCACTCTTTTCATTGTGAAATTAACACTTTTGAAAGTGGTTAATTAACATTATCAGTGCTGAGGTTGACCCTATAAAAGTGTGAGTTTAACACTGAAAAGAGTGGGCTAATGTAGACACTTCTGATCATTAATTTAAGACTGACAATTTTGCTACAGACATTTACTGGCATCTCTCCTTTTAATAACAGAATGTAAAATATATTCAGAAATAAATGCAAACAAAGGAGTTTAGTATAATGAGCATATTTAATAAAATGTACAAAGTTACTGAACAAAAACATCAACAACAAAAACAACAAACATTAAAAATGCTCTCATATTGTGGAATTTAAAAAATACACATAAAATGTATGTTCGACATTCTTGTTGGCTAACTTTGATGAATTTACAGTAAACCAGCACTGTCACTGCTAATTCTCAAAAACTGAGTGATCCCTGCAAAAAGGAGTGTAGTGAGGGAGGCCTCCAAGACACCCTAGGCAGCTCTGAAGGCAGTCTTTGTCTATTGTATCACCAGTTACACTGGAACACAGACGGATTTAGTTCTATGAAGTCACATGAAATCTAGGTGGGAAAACTGGAGCTGAATTATCACATCTTGTTTGTAAGAAAATCAGGCTGGTGATTCAGCAAGACAAAAGTTATCAGTCTGTCTAATCACCTGATGGATTTTGAAACATGGCTGCTGCTGCTGGAAGGGGGCCCCAGATAATTAATGCTAACACATCTTCCGGCAAGTTCACAAGTTCTGCTGATGCCCAATTTTGTGACTTCAGACTTTGACAACCTTACAACCCCAATTCCAATGAAGTTGGGACGTTGTGTAAAATGTAAATAAAAACAATACAATGATTTGCAAATCCTCTTCAACCTATATTCAATTGAATACACCACAAAGACAAGATATTTAATGTTCAAACTCATAAACTTTATTGTTTTTGTGTAAATATTTGCTCATTTTGAAATGGATGTCTGCAACACATTTCAAAAAAGCTGGGACAGTGGTATGCTTACCACTGTGTTACACCTTTGTTACACTGTGTTACACCTTACACCTGTTACACCTTTCCTTCTAACAACACTCAATAAGTGTTTGGGAACTGAGGACACTAATTGTTGAAGCTTTGCAGGTGGAATTCTTTCCCATTCTTGCTTGATGTACAACTTCAGCTGTTCAACAGTCTAGGGTCTCCGTTGTTGTATTTTGCACTTCATAATGCGCCACACGTTTTCAATGGGTGACAGGTCTGGACTGCAGGCAGACCAGACCTGCACTCTTTTACTATGAATCAAATCAATTTTATTTATATAGCGTCAAATCACAACAAACAGTTGCCCCAAGGCGCTTTATATTGTAAGACAAAAGCCATACAATAATTACAGAAAAACCCCAACGGTCAAAACGACCCCCTATGAGCAAGCACTTGGTGACAGTGGGAAGGAAAACTCCCTTTTAACAGGAAGAAACCTCCAGCAGAACCAGGCTCAGGGAGGGGCAGTCTTCTGCTGGTACTGGTTGGGGCTGAGGGGAGAGAATCAGGAAAAAGACATGCTGTGGAAGAGAGCAGAGATCAATCACCAATGATTAAAAGCAGAGTGGTGCATACAGAGCAAAATGAGGTGAATAAAAAGAAACACTGGGTGCATCATGGGAACCCCCCGAGCAGTCTAAGTCTATAGCAGCATAACTAAGGGATGGTTCAGGGTCACCTGATCCTGCCCTAACTATAAGCTTTTTCAAAAAGGAAAGTTTTAAGTTTAATCTTAAAAGTAGAGAGGGTGTCTGTCTTCCTAATCTGAATTGGGAGCTGGTTCCACAGGAGAGGAGCCTGAAAGCTGAAGGCTCTGCCTCCCATTCTACTCTTACAAACCCTAGGAACTACAAGTAAGCCTGCAGTCTGAGAGCGAAGCGCTCTATTGGCGTGATATGGTACTATGAGGTCCCTAAGATAAGATGGGACCTGATTATTCAAAACCTTATAAGTAAGAAGAAGAATTTTAAATTCTATTCTGGAATTAACAGGGAGCCAATGAAGAGAAGCCAATATGGGTGAAATATGCTCTCTCCTTCTAGTCCCTGTCAGTACTCTAGCTGCAGCATTTTGAATTAACTGAAGGCTTTTCAGGGAACTTTTAGGACAACCTGATAATAATGAATTACAATAGTCCAGCCTAGAAGAAATAAATGCATGAATTAGCTTTTCAGCATCACTCTGAGACAAGACCTTTCTAATTTTAGAGATATTGCGCAAATGCAAAAAAGCAGTCCTACATATTTGCTTAATATGCGCATTGAAGGACATATCCTGATCAAAAATGACTCCAAGATTTCTCACAGTATCACTGGAGGTCAGGGTAATGCCATCCAGAGTAAGGATCTGGTTAGACACCATGTTTCTAAGATTTGTGGGGCCAAGTACTATAACTTCAGTTTTATCTGAATTTAAAAGCAGGAAATTAGAGGTCATCCATATCTTTATGTCTAAAAGACATTCCTGCAGTTTAACTAATTGGTGTGTGTCCTCTGGCTTCATGGATAGATAAAGCTGGGTATCATCTGCATAACAATGAAAATTTAAGCAATGCTTTCTAATAATACTGCCTAAGGGAAGCATGTATAAAGTGAACAAAATCGGTCCTAGCACAGAACCTTGTGGAACTCCATAATTAACCTTAGTCCGTGAAGAAGACTCCCCATTTACATGAACAAATTGTAATCTATTAGATAAATATGATTCAAACCACTGCAACGCAGTGCCTTTAATACCTATGGCATGCTCTAATCTCTGTAATAAAATTTTATGGTCAACAGTATCAAAAGCTGCACTGAGGTCTAACAGGACGAGCACAGAGATGAGTCCACTGTCTGAGGCCATAAGAAGATCATTTGTAACCTTCACTAATGCTGTTTCTGTACTATGATGAATTCTGAAACCTGACTGAAACTCTTCAAATAGACCATTCCTCTGCAGATGATCAGTTAGCTGTTTTACAACTACCCTTTCAAGAATTTTTGAGAGAAAAGGAAGGTTGGAGATTGGCCTATAATTAGCTAAGATAGCTGGGTCAAGTGATGGCTTTTAAAGTAATGGTTTAATTACTGCCACCTTAAAAGCCTGTGGTACATAGCCAACTAATAAAGATAGACTGATCATATTTAAGATCGAAGCATTAATTATCGGTAGTGCTTCCTTGAGCAGCCTGGTAGGAATGGGGTCTAATAGACATGTTGATGGTTTGGAGGAAGTGACTAATGAAAATAACTCAGACAGAACAATCAGAGAGAAAGAGTCTAACCAAATACCAGCATTACTGAAAGCAGTCGAACATAAAGATATGTCTTTGGGATGGTTATGAATAATTTTTTCTCTAATAGTTAAAATTTTATTTGCAAAGAAAGTCATGAAGTCATTACTAGTTAAAGGAATACTCGGCTCAATAGAGCTCTGACTCTTTGTCAGCCTGGCTACAGTGCTGAAAAGAAACCTGGGGTTGTTCTTATTTTTTTTTTCAATTAGTGATGAATAGTAAGATGTCCTAGCTTTACGGAGGGCTTTTTTTATTGAGCAACAGGCTCTTTTTCCAGGCTAAATGAAGATCTTCTAAATTAGTGAGATGCCATTTCCTCTCCAGCTTACGGGTTATCTGCTTTAAGCTGCGAGTTTGTGGGTTATACCACGGAGTCAGGCACTTCTGATTTAAGACTCTCTTTTTCAGAGGAGCTACAGCATCCAAAGTTGTGCTCAATGAGGATGTAAAGCTAATGACGAGATAATCTTTCTCATTCACAGAGTTTAGGTAGCTACTCTGCACTGTGTTGGTATATGGCATTGAAGAACATAACAAAGAAGGAACCATGTCCTTAAACCTAGTTACAGCACTTTCAGAAAGACTTCTACTGTAATGAAACTTATTCCCCACTGCTGGGTAGTCCATTAAAGTAAATTTAAATGTTATTAAGAAATGATCAGACAAAAAGGGGTTTTCAGGGAATACTGTTAAGTCTTCAATTTCTATGCCATATGTCAGAACAAGATCTAAAGTGTGGCTAAGGTTGTGGGTGGGCTCATTTACATTTTGAGCGAAACCAGCTGAGTCTAATAATAGATTAAATGCAGTGTTGAGGCTGTCACTCTCAGCATCTATGTGGATGTTAAAATCACCCACTATAATTATCTGAGCTAAGCACTAAGACAGACAAAAGGTCTGAAAAATCACAAAGAAACTCACAGTAACGACCAGGTAGACGATAGATAATAACAAATAAAACTGGTTTTTGAGACTTCCAATTTGGATGGACAAGACTAAGAGTCAAGCTACGAAGCCACGATGTTGTAATATGTGCAGAATGTGGCTTGGAATTGTCTTGCTGAAATAAGCAGTGATGTCCCTGAAAAAGACATTGCTTGGGTGGCAGCATGTCTTGCTCCAAAACCTGGATGTACCTTTCAGAATTGATGGTGCCATCACAGATGTGTAAGTTGCCCATACCATGGGCACTAACACACTAACACACGTACCATCACAGATGCTGGCTTTTGAACTTTGTGCTGGTAACAATCTGGTTGGTCTTCTTCCTCTTTTGTCCGGAGGACACGACGTCCATGATTTCCAGAAACAATTTGAAGTGTGGACTCATCAGACCACAGCACTTTTCCACTTTGCGTCTGTCCATTTCAAATGAGCTCAGGCCCAGAGAAGGCGGCAGTGTTTCTGGATATTGTTGATGTATGGCTTCCGCTTTGCATCGTAGAGTTTTAACTTGCACTTGTAGATGTAGTGACGAACTATGTTAACTGACTATGGTTTTCTGAAGTGTTCCTGAGCCCACGCGGTAAGATCCTTTACACAATGATGTCGGTTTTTAATGCAGTGCCGCCTGAGGTCACAGGCATTCAGTGTTGGTTTTCGGCCTTGCCACTTATGTGTAGAATGTTTCCAGATTCTCTGAATCTTCTGATTATATTATGGACTGTAGATGACATTGAGAAACATTGTTCTTAAAGTGTTGGGCTATTTTTTCACACAGTTGTTCACAAAGTGGTGATCCTTGCCCCATCTTAACTTGTGAACGGCTGAGCCTTTTGGGGATGCTTTTATACCCAATCATGACACTCACAATTAGTGTCCTCAGTTCCCAAATGTTTATTGAGTGTTGTTACAAGGAAAGATGATGTAACACAGTGGTAAACATACCACTGTCCCAGCTTTTTTGAAATGTGTTGTAGGCATCCATTTCAAAATGAGCAAATATTTGCACAAAAACAATAAAGTCTATCAGTTTGAACATTAAATATCTTGTCTTTGTGGTGTATTCAATTGAATACAGGTTGAAGGGGATGTGCAAATCATTGTATTCTGTTATTATTTACATTTCACACAACGTCCCAACTTCACTGGAATTGGGGTTGTACATCATTGGCCCCAACATGGATGACCATGTTGCCACGAGTGTCATGTTCTTTTGTCCACTGTGTGTCTGTGTGCAATGCCAGCACACTAAGATGAGACGTTATATTGGCTGATCAACATTTAACGTTGACTGGTTCCTCTAATCAACTGTCTGTCTATGACTAGTGTTAAGTTTATCGCCCTGTCACCAGGGGTGAAGGAAGCCTGTAAACCAATTGGACTACCAGCAGGGTTAGCAGGAGCCAAAATCAGGGACGGGGACTGCAAATTCGGCCTTAACACAACTAGGTTTTTGGCTGGATTTGTATGTGTTATACCCAAACAAAGTCTGTAACAACCAATAAGCCTAAGCTATGCTAATGGTGCACCAATGGTGCGCTAATGCATTCTGGGGTGTCTGTATGTTTAAGGCCGCATGTCCATACATCATTGTGGCCGCTCTCTCAGTGGGTTTCCCCAGATGTTTCAGCAACTTCAGTGGAAAAAAACAGCCTGTACATAAGACTTGTTTCTATGGCAACAATAAACATCTAACAAATAGCTAATAATAGCAAATAACTTATGAAAGAACAACAACAACCAAGAGTCTGTACAATCTGGTATCACAGTTGAGTTTTTGTCTTATAACAAAAAACCTCATGTCCTGGTGGCCTGAAAAGGTGCTCCAGTGATGTCACAGCATCATTCTGAAAATTCAAGGATTTTCAAATTAAAAGCCCTTAGAGTGGCTGTAAAAAAAAAAAAAAATCCATTCTTTAAAAAAGATAGGTGTTGTTTTCCTTGAGGTGGCTATATGTGGCTGTATATGCTTCATTCTCTTTTAGAGCAGTTGAAAAAGACCCTGGCACCCAGAAAAAATAAAACAAAAAATGCTATATGGACAAGGGGCCTAAGACTGCAGTATCAAGGAACTCTAACTTAACTCCAACTGCTCTGAAAACATCACATAACTAGCATAGAAATATTTAGCAGATACCAAAAAACACTGCAAGCTACCAGTGTGGCTAACACTAGCAGGCTGTGCTTGTAGCTTCAAATTAAATGTCCTAAATAACAGAAAATGACTCGTCACTAAAATAACTTAGAGTGTCAAGATATTTTTATTGAAACAAGGATATGTGAAATAACTGTCACGAAACTGAGAAAAAAATGTGACCGACAGCTTTTAGGCTCTTTGCAACATTGCAGCAACTATTAATTTTAATGAGTAATAAGAGTAGCGTGGCACTATTGGTGATACTCTGACATACACAGGGATGTTGTAGAGTGCAGTAAACATATAGTACATTTTTAGTCAGGTTGGTCTATAAATGAATAGAGAGTAACCTGTCAGTTCATCAGCATGAGTGCGTGGTTGGAAGCAGTTCCTGCTGTTTATGGGCTGAGAATTGTTTTTTCTGTTTTGTGTTGGCATGTGGGCGAGGCCTCAGGAGAGCAGTGTCTGACAACACTGTCGAGGTTAGACCGAGTACAGCCGCTGACAGGCCAGCAAAGCGGGAACTCTTTTCTCTAAGTGGCTCTTGGAGCGTGAAGGGTCACAGGTGAAGATTTCAGCCTGGTCCTTCAACCCGGCGCTGCTCAGATCTTTGTTGACAGGACACTTACTGTAAAATAGTCTCCCGGCAGGACACACTGAAAGACAATTTGAGAGTTCACTGCTGTAATTTCTTGGAAGAGGTTGTGACTCAGTTGTGCTACATAATAATAATGACAATGTGAGGACATGAAGTGGTTTCAGAGTATTTTTTTCCAGACTGGGAAAATACACAATGAATTTACAGGAAATGCAGGTTTGAAATTACTTACTGTGATATAATATGACATTATTTGCCTTCAGCAATGACAGCATTAGATTTTGTTCTGTCATGCTTTCATGCTCTTTGGATTAAATTTGGTCTCTGCTAAATGCCATACACGTTCAAGCATGCACATCAAAACTAAAGCATGGCTGTGACTCTCTGCTGGTTATTCTGGTTCCACGTTAACTCATCTCATCCATGTCAGCTTCTCCTCCATTGCCATCTGCCTGCTATGTAATTACGCCTTCATTCTATCTTTGGATTCACTCTTCAGCTCTCTAACGTCTGCTCTGAAGGAATTTATACTTGTTTTTGACAAAAGGTTAATCCTGTTGTATGAGTGACACATAATTTCATCCCCATAAATAGAACTGATACATTATGACGGGTAAAGAAAATCTTACATTTATGACTTTGTAATTTAGTTTGAATGTTTATATTATTTTTAACCCTGTTCAATGGACTGACCAAAGCTGTTCATTAAAATAAGGAAAAGGTTTCATCTAAACAAAGGCTAAGAGTGATTAATGCTGCTGCATTGACACACAGAACACACACAGAAGCGTAGACTGAAAAAATAGATTTATTGATTAAACCAGGCAAAGGTCGGTACACAGGTAGGCAAGCCATAATCAGCAAAGGTATCCAAATTATGAGACTAAAGCAAGGTCAAAACAGGCAAAAGGATCAACAACACGGCAAGTCAAAAACAAGATCAAGAACTGTGGAAAAAAAAAAAAGGCTGGAACAAAGATACAAGGAACAACAAACTGGCAATGACAGGGGGGAAACAGAGGGTTTAAATAACAGCTGTGATTGGGGAAAATGAGGCACAGGTGTGGGAGAACAACAAGGAAGAGGACGTGGGACAACGGACAAGACATACCCAGACCCAACCCCAAACACAAAACAAGAGTGTTCAGTCAGAAAAACACAAAGCAGACAAAATTTGAACATAAAGAAAAACCCAAACATGAAATGACCACCCACATGACAGCAACTGAGACCAGGTCACAGTCATTAGAAGACTTTCACTGTTTAAAATTAAAATGGTGAATTTAAAATGATGACTAGAGAATCATGATTTGCCTTTCTAGACTGCTTTAGCACGCAGGAAAATGTTCATAATTTTCTGGGGTTAGTACCCCCCACCTGAAGCTAGATTCACTCCTGCATAGAGGAACAAATAATAAAAATTTGTGAAATATTGAATGGTACAAGCAAATCTTTTAAATTTGCAGAATGACCTCATTGCAGATCCAGAACTTTTCAAGATCATCCATACTGAACTCAATGCAAATTATCCACATGGATGACTTGAGTAAATATTTATGCTGCTTTATCAAATCTGGTGAATCCATCATAATCACAGCAAAATAAATCTTACACACAGTACACATTGATAAAAGCTATGTGCACAAATACCGAGAATGTTGTTGCACAGCAGAGTATTAACGTTTCGTGTGTACTATATCACGTAAATATCAAATGATGTAAAGTTGCGTCAGCTCTGATGAGGAAAGGTTTTACTGACCTTGACTTTACAGATGATGGTATGATCTTTGTGGTATCAAAGGATTCCAAGATTGCAGCGCTTGAGAAGTTGAGTGAGAAAACAAAGTATTTGCTGTCAAGACTAAGATCCAGCTTTTCAATAACTTTCTGGAAGTAGAGTACTGTGCAAATGTTTTAGGCACATTAATGCATCATAAAAACATTCATAAAAGCATTAAAAATATGGGAACCTGATAAATATATGAAATGAATTTCAACTTTAATGATAATCAATATAAATATTGGGTTCAATATTGGTCAATATAAATATTGGGTGTATATATATATATATATATATATATATATATATATATATATATATATATATATATATATATATATATATATATATATATATACACACACACACACACAGTTCGGCTAATCTGCTAACCACTAATTAGCAAAGCTAACTTTTTTGTTAACAGATTAGTATTTCAGTTAATTTTGAAAATATTCAGCGTCCCATGCTAGTCTCTGTCTGTTGCATGTTACAGTAACTTGTGTGTTGGTTTTTTACAAATAAATAAACCAACCAAGCAGTGAAGGAGACTGATTTTTCCCATAATGCCTTTTGGTGTGTGTGTCAGTTAAAGCTCAATCCTTCAGAATTAGCACATTACTTTAAGAGATATGTGCAATATTTTCACTTTGTAAAAATGAGAGTTAGCGTTAATGTTAATAAACTGTCCGGAATTAGTTGTTTATAATTGAAACCATGATTGAAAAGTACTTTGCATTTCTTGTCTCTTGCCCACTGTCTGTGTTGTACAACTTTTTTTTTTTTTTTTTTTGGCAGCAGCATGCATAAGGACAAAAGCTCTGGTTCTTTGTTTGTTTGGGGTTTGTAATTGCCTTTGATTTTACTCATAAGCCTTGGCGGTGCTTAAACACGAACATAGCTTATCAGTAGCCAACAGTGTACAGTCAGTACTAAAAGTTAGTGGTTAACTGTAACTTCTGCTAAATTTATTTACTGTTTATCGGTTTAGTGTTATAAAAGTTAACTTTTCAGTAGCGGATTAGCGGTTATCGAAGCTAACTTTGGTTAGCTGTGCCCACCACTCTACACACACACACACACATATATATATATATATATATATAGAGAGAGAGAGAGAGAGGTTGGAAATGATTTTGTGTTGATATGCCAATACATCAAGGCATCAAGCAGTACTTTTATTATAACTCTGGGATGCCAAAAACATTTTGCATAGTACTCTATCTGTATGTGGTGAACATTTTGAACTTGTACAGATGTTTACTTATTTCAGCAGTGACATTCATGTCTTTGGGAATTCTACTGTGGCCTGGGAAGATCTTACAGCAGGGGTGCCCAAGTTCGGTCCTCGAGCCTGCTTACGAGTCTTTCATTGGATTCAGGTGTGTTGGAGCAGGGAGACAACTAAGAGTGTCAGGAAGGTAGATCTCGAGGACTGAACTTGGGCACCCCTGTCTTACAGAGTCATGAGGTTGCTGGATAGAGGCTTTGGCAATGCTGATATGTTTGCAGGATATTGAAGGTCCATGTCTTGAGGGTCCTGGTGCTTCCTGTCTTACTGTATGCTTGTGAGACTTGGAGGCTAACCAGTGACCTAAGGTAATGACTGGATGTGTTTGGGATCAGGACTCTGGCCATTCCATGGGTATCACTGGAATGAGTTTGTATCAAATGATTGATTCCTTATTGAGACTCAGATGAGGAGTATCACATTCACTATGAGATAGCGTCAGCTGTGACATGTGGCTTGTTTTTCTGTGCATGATCCAGCACATCAACATGACCCCAGAGGCCCCAGGACACTACCACATGTTACCTAGCAACAGCACGATAGATGGTTACTCTGGAGAGGTGGGCTGGATGGGTGGTTGCCCTCCGGGGCACTGTGTGGTTCTGTGCTGTGTTTGATGTGTCAGTGCTCACTGACCTGACCTGTCCTCAGTAACTGCATTATGTCTCAGTTGACAAGGACACTGTTTCATCTTATGAACAAGCTCAACCCGGCCTCAACTTTATCTAAATTCTGGGTCTTTTAGTGAAGCTTAGGGCTCGTGGCCGGTGATCACCTTACTATTTCTTCTGTTTATCTTTTTGCTTTTTTGCTTTTTGGACTGCCTTGCTGTCCAAAAACAGCAATATTTCTGCCTTGCTGCCAAACTGCCTTGCTGTCCCCACTGAATATTTCAGTAAATGATTTTAAAAACCAGAGCTCTGTTGTCGAATCCAGCATTTAGGTCCAGACATCTCTGTCCACCAAACCTGATACTACTGAGGGAAGCTTCAAAGAGCCCAATGACAGCACTGAAGGAGTTCCAAGTTGCTGCTGGCATATTTGTTATTGGTGAAACAAGAAATAAAAGCTGTCCAGTTTCTTCAAAGAAGAACTTAGGCACATGTCCATATATAAACAGCTCATTTTTCTCAGTGCCAGCGTCTTGTTTCATTTGTTCTAAATGAGCGCCTATACGGCCAAGTCCAGCTACCTTAAGAAAAAGCATCAGACTCTCTTTTCAGAGTGCGCTGCTTTTTGTGCAGCTGTTCAGAGCATTTAAAGTCGAAAATCCTTCACCTTCCCAGAGAAGTGCTGTGATGTCAGTACAGCACCTTTTCAGGTAACCAATCACATGCAGCAAAACTTTTGCAGTCTCGTGCCCACATTCGCCTGATTTGTCACACAAAATGAATGAATGAATGAATGAATGAGTTCATTTATTTGGCACGTGTTAATAATATAACAATTTAACAAAAACAATAAACAGATCAATATAATATTATAACAAAATAACAATAATATTAAGCAAGAACAAACCCCATGTGTCCGAAAGGGAGTGGGTTGAAGCAGAGCTTATCACGCCCACCCCTTATACCACAAATCTAACAGTTATATTCACTCATACTCACAGACTCTGAAACACATATTACTATGCAGACACAGACTCACATATTCATACACTCACACAAACGCATGATACATACATGTCCACACACACACATATATGCATATATTTGTCCACCTATAATACCTATAGTTCAAATCATATTTTCTTCGCTGTAATACTTTGTTATAATATTCTTTTTAAATAATCTCTTGAAAAATACTAAAGTACCACACATTCTAATCTCTGTCGGACATTGATTCCATTTCTTCACCCCAATCACAGACACACAAAAACCCTTTGCATTTGTTCTTACTGGTGGTTTCTTAAAAATTGCACAACCTCATAAACTGTAACCGGATTCCCTCAATCTGAACAGATTCTGGAAATGTTTCGGTAAGGCTTGGCTTTTTGCTTTAAACAAAGTTTGACCTGTGATGTAATCCACCAAATCTCAGAATTTTAATACATTTAAAGACACAAATAGAGAATGCATAGGTTCACAGTAATGTTTATTGCAGATGATTCTTATAGCTCATTTTTGTAAAGAAATATTTGATTAGTATTTGATTTGTAAGTGTTTCCCCACATCTTACACAATATGTCATGTATGGAGTTATCAAGGAGTGACATAAAGTAAGTAACCCTTTTTGTGAAAGTATGTGTTTTATACAAAATGGCGATGGATTTTGACATTTTCAATTTGATATAATTTATATGTGGTTTCCAGCTGAGTTTGTTATCAATTATAACACCTAGGAATTTGTTCTCCATTACTACTTCTATTTCCATATTGTTTATAGTAAGGTTTTTATATTTAGGTACTTATTTCCAAATATAAGACATTTAGCTTTCCCAAGGTGGAGTGACAATTTATTGGCATCAAACCAAGCCTTAAACTTTTTCAACTCATTCTCCACCATGTCCAGAAGCTGTTCTAGATTATCACCACTACTGAAGACAGTTGTATCATCTGCAAATAAAATACACTTTAGCGATTGCGACACCCAACCTATATCATTAATATATAAAATAAACAACAAGGGACCAAGCACAGAGCCCTGCCGCACTCGACAAGTAATTTCCCGAAGTACAGAGTCAGTGTTATTGAACTTAACATATCAAAATCTTCCCTGTAAATAACTTGTTATCCAGTCATATGTAAGACCTCTGATCCCATATTTTTGTAATTTAGTTTGTAATATTGCATGATTCACCGTGTCAAACGCTTTCTGTAGATCAAAGAAAATGCCAACTGTATATTGTTTTCTATCAGTTGCCGTCAGTATATACTTTCAACAAAATCCATCAATGCCAGTGATGTAGTCCGAGATTTTCTGAATCCATATTGCTCATCACAACGTATCTCATGGTTTAATAAATAGTCATGCAATGTCTTAGCAAATATTTTTTCTAGAATTTTGGAAAATTGTGATAGGAGTGAAATAGGTCTATAATTAGAAAAAACATGTTTGTCACCGGTTTTAAATGAGGGTATTACTTTAGCTATTTTCATTTGAGAGGGAAATTTACCAGTACTTGATTGACATATTGCAAATGTGGTTGAAAGATTTTACTATACAATCAATAATTATTTTCAATAAAGCCATATCCAGTTTATTATAGTCAGTCGATTTCTTACTTTTAGAATTATGAACCAAATCAATTATTTCTTTTTCGCCGGTTCCACCAATAAACATTGACACTGGTTTATTGAATGTATTATTGTTAATCCAAGAATTATTACTCATAGAATCAATACTACTTGCAAGATTCTTCCCCACATTAACAAAGTATTCATTAAAATTATCATCAATAGATTTATTTGCATCAACCACAGTGTTATTATCTGAATAAAAAAAAATGGAGGATAATCCCTCGCAATTTTATTCTTTTTTATTATCTCATTTATGATATTCCAAGTATTTTTAATATTGGTTCTATTTTTTTCAAGTAACTCACTGTAATACCTATTCTTACTAAGTCTCATAATGTTTATTAATTTATTCTTATATGTTTTATATTTGCTTTCAGCTTCCTTAGTTCTTAATTTTATAAATTGTTTATACAATAAATTTTTCATTTTACATGCATTCTGAAGACCCTTAGTTATCCATGGTTTCTTACTGTACCGATTTCTATGAATTTTTTCAACAAGAGGACAATGTTATCATATAACCTTGAAACAATGGAGACAAAAGTATCATATGATTTGTCAATATCGTCAATATAGACTTCATTCCAGTTCTGAAATGTTAGTTCCACTCTTAAATTATCAATAGCTACAGGTGTTAATTTTCTAGTCAAGGTTCTAGTACTGTATCACTTCGGGTGTTAGCCATACGCAGCGATCCAAAAACAGCGAAAACCGGCAAAATATCACTTAACAGTAATCCACCACTGAGATTACCTAATGTAATGTTAGTTAAAATGTTATCAATGAGAGTTGTTGAATTTACAGTTATTCTACTTGGATGAATAATAGATGGATACAGCCCCAAACAATATGTTGTTCGTCCTTCGGGGTCAAAGATGACCATGGCTCCCATAGGTGGGTAATCAGTGACGGTGCGTCCGGAGGTGGCTGATGAGGCCAATCCGGGCTTGAAAGGTGCGCCCACATGCGGGACACACATGGTTAGGTACTGCGGTGGAGGTAGAGGTAGCTTGGGCCTTGCGTGCGGCTCGTTTTGTTTGGGCATCCGCGATCCGTCTGGCCTCTGCTGCGCGGGTGCCACTGGTGGTCTTGCTGTGCCACTGAGGGCGGTTGTGGGCAAGCGTTTCCCAGGAGCTGAGCTCAAAGCCCAGGTTTTTCAGGGACGCTTTGAGACAGTCTTTGTAGCGTTTCTTCTGCCCTCCGACAGAGCACTTGCCCTGGCACAATTCTCCATACAGGAGCTGCTTTGGCAGTCGAGTGTCTGGCATTCTGATTATGTGGCCAGTCCATCTGACTTGTGTCTTCTGCAGGAGGGTGTAGATGCTGGGGAGGCCGGCTCGCTCAAGGACCTCCGTGTCCAGGACTTTGTCCTGCCACCTGATGTGGAGGAGACAATAGAGGCAGCTCATATGGAAGTGGTTGAGCTGCTTGGCATGTCTGCTGTAGACAGTCCAGGTCTCACTGGCATAGAGCAGGGTGGTTAGAACCACTGCACGGTAGACCTTCAGCTTGTTGGTAATGCTAAGTCCTCTCCGTTCCCAGATATTCTCATGGATCCTTCCAAATGAGGTGCTGGCTTTTGCAACCCTGTTGTTGATTTCTGCATCGATGTTGACTGCGTGAGAAAGGGTGCTACCCAGGTATGTAAAGTTGTCGACCGCCTGCAGATTCTGTCCTGTCACTGTGGTGTGGAGTTCTTGGTATAGTTTTCCAGGTGCTGGTTGGTACATAACTTTGGTCTTTTTGGTGCTGATGGTGAGACCGAAGTTGTCGCATGCTCTCGAGAAGCAGTCCATTTCATGCTGCATCTTCTGTTCTGTAGCTGCATTGAGCGCGCAATCATCAGCAAACAATAGATCTCTGATGACGGTCTCTGTCACCTTGGTGACAGCCTGGAGGCGCCTGAGGTTGAACAGCCCGCTGTCAGTCCTGTATCTGAGGCGAATGCCGTCCTGGCCGTCCTGGAAAGCATCGGTCAGCATGGCGGAAAAGACCATGCTGAACAGTGTCGGGGCAAGAACGCAGCCCTGCTTTACGCCGTTGGTGATTGGGAAGGCCTCTGACTCGTCACCATCATCCAGAACTTTCACCATCATGCCGTCATGGAACTGTCGCACCATTGTGATGAACCTGCTGGGGCAGCCAAACTTCTCCATGATTTTCCACAGGCCTTCTCTGCTGACCGTATCGAAAGCCTTCATCAGATCGACAAAGGTCACGAAGAGGTCACTGTGTTGCTCCTGGCACTTTTCCTGAAGTTGGCGTGCAGCAAATATCATGTCCACAGTTCCACGTCCGGCCCGGAATCCGCATTGACTTTTTGGGAGGAGGCCCTGCTCAAGGTGTTGTAGTAGGTGGTTGAGCAGGACTCGAGCCAGGATTTTCCCTACGATGGACAGAAGGGAGATGCCTCTGTGGTTGTTGCATTGCTGGCGGTTGCCTTTCCTCTTGTAGATGTGGACGATACTGGCATCCTTCAACTGTTGGGGGATCTCGCCTGCGCTCCACAATGACTGGAAGAGTTTGGTCAGTCTTTGCAGCAATGCTGGGCCGCCTGCCTTGTACACTTCAGCAGAGATAGCATCTGATCCTGGATCTTTGCCGCAGGAGAGCTGTTTGATGGCCTGTCTGACTTCATCTTCTGTGGGCGGAGTGTCGAGGTCTTCGTTGACCTCCACTTGAGGTAGGCGCGCAATGGCCTCTTCGTTGATTACAGCAGGGCGGTTGAGGACCTGGTTGAAATGTTCAGCCCATCTCTCCAGTATCTGCTTCTTCTCTGTCAGCAGTTGGGTCCCATCTGCACTGAGGAGGGGGGAGGAGCCTGAGGACCGAGGTCCGTAGACAGCCTTCAGCGAGTCGTAGAAGCGCTTGGTGTTGTGACTGTCCGCATAGCCCTGGATTTCATCGGCCTTCTTGCTGAACCAGGCATCTTGCATCTCGCGTATCTTCTTCTGGACCCTCTGCCTGGCGTTGGTGAAAGCATCTTTCTTCGCTTGTGAGGAGGGGTCATTCTGGTGGACTCGGAACAGCTGGTGTTTCTCTGTCAGCAGGGACTGAATCTCTTCCTCGTTCTCTTCGAACCAGTCCTGGTTTTTACGTATGGTTGGTCCGAGGTGTTCGAAAGCCGTGGAGTAGACAGTGTCTCTGAACGCAGCCCACTGTTCCTCAATGCTGTCCTGGTCGTTCAGCGTGTCGGGCAGCCTGTTATCCAAGTCACTGGAGAGTTGGTCAGCGACCTTCTTCAGCTTTGAGACATTGAGCCTCTTTACAGCCTTCTGACCCTGGAGTCTTCTTGCTGGTTGGATGTGAAGTTTGCACTTAGAGACGATGAGCCGGTGGTCAGTCCAGCACTTGGCGCCGCACATCGACTTGGTCACCCACACGTCCTGCCTATCCCTCTTCCTGGTGATGACATAATTGATCAGATGCCAGTGCCTGGAACGCGGGTGCATCCAAGATGTCTTGTTACGGATGGGGAGGCGGAACAGGGTATTGGTAATGATGAGGTCATGTGCAGCACAGGTTTTGAGAAGCAGCAGTCCGTTGCTGTTGCACTTGCCAATGCCATGTCTTCCAGTGGCTCCATCCCAGGTCTGGTGGTCGACCCCTACTCTAGCATTGAAGACCCCGAGGACAAAAAGTTTCTCAGAATGTGGGACTGCTGCAATAAGGGTGTCGAGTTCTTCGTAGAACTTGTCCTTGATGTCTTCAGGGTGGTGGGTGTGTGGTGGTGGGTGGAGGGTGGACTTGCGCGTGACTTGGATTTAAGTGAGGGAGAGTTGCGCACAGTCGTCAGCCTCACTCTCTTATCCCGGCCCATCTGTGTCCAGTGGCAAGACATAGTCAGGACGGCTGGAGATGGCTCGGGATGCAGTGGATGGCCAACAGTGTCCTTAGTGTCTCACTGTGCCCTGTTCGCGCTCCACAGCGCTTTGCTGGGTCCGCCTTTCTGCCCGTTGAACCAATCTGTTGGTTTCCTCCGCGCAGTCCGCCGGATCCAGTCTTCGCATGCAAGGGTAGACAAGCCCGAATTCACTGAGGGTTTTAGACCCGTCAGCTACCCTCCGCCTGGTTCAGCTGGCCAGTCGAAGCCGTTGCCCGGGGTGTGGTCGCTGTTGCATGCTAACAGCTGCTAGGAGCCACAGGGGAGAGCAGAGTGCATGGTGAGGACCAAGATGGACGAACTACTCCGAAGAGCACGACATGTCCCCCCAACAGAGGTACTGCCTCTACCATACACCCCATACACCCCTAACAATATAAAGAGTTTATAAATGACGTGGTTTGTGGATGATTATGAGGATTTATAAAATCTATATTAAAGTCTCCACAGATAAATAAATGCTTGTTGCTATTAATTTTATTATATGTTCCCATCACTATATCCTCAAAAGTGTCAATATTTGCTCCAGTAGCTCTGTAAATGCAGCTAACAACCATATTGTTGGAATTTGTAGATGTAATTTCAATGGTAACACACTCCATAATGTTGTCAACTGCAAATGACATATTCTTAACAAGTTTGCAATTGTAATTTGACCTTACATACAACGCAGCACCTCCGCCCCTTCTCGTCTGCCTGTTTACCGAGAACAGATCATAAACATCCAAGTGTACAAGATCACCATTAACATCATTTAGCCATGTTTCCGAAATAGCAATAACTGAAAAACTATTTTTGGCTCTTGTCAGACAATCCTTAATTCTAGACATGTTCTGAGGAAGACTTCTGCTGTTAAAATGTATCATTGAACAAGCTTCATCATTGATATGGTAACCTTTGAATTGTTCTTCTGTAAAGTATTTGCATTGACGCTCAGTGTTATCCATAAAAAAGAGATCCGGAGCGGACTCAGGTCCAAAGGGGCGGGATGCGCTTTTATTATAATCAAATGTTTCTAGACAGCGCTCCTGGGCAGAAATAAACTGGTTATTCTCCATAGTCATTATGTAATATATAGACTTTCATCTGTCATCATAATCAACCTCAAGACCAATACATTTCACCATTTTTGTCCTTATTCATATTTTTTCAGTTCATCAATATCTTTGATAACCAACACCTTAGCTTCCTCCGATGTACCTTTCAATTTGATAAACACTTTACAATTGTTGACCCATGTACTCTGAATTTTATTTTGTCTCCGTAAGTAGCTAGCTTTCGTCGCAAATCTGCATTTCTTTTTGTCAAGTGATCATTCAAATAGACATTTGTACCTTTTAACTTTTTTCCTTGTTTCATCAATGCTACCTTATTTTTCCTATTGACAAACCTCATTATCACCGCTGGCGTATTCTTGTCTTTTGTTGGAAGGGGATGGCAAGCCTCAATTGAGTCCACATCCAGGTAGATGTCCCTGGATGCGAGGAAAGCCACCACCTGGTGTTCAGTGGAGCCCCTCTCAGTCTCAGCAAAATCTTCATCCCTGTTTGCCGTTACTGCATGGGCATATGACCTGGCTTTTATTTTTAACCCGGAAAAATCTATCATAATTGAGCCAGAAAGGCTCATCTGTGACAGAAAATTGGACAGACACGTGTGATTTTATTGCATTTAATTGCATTATGGTTATAAAATGGGTGTAGTTACTGCTGTACAATCAAATCCCACGAGGAGCACTTTTTATTGCTGAGAGCCCTGAGAGGGGCCAGGATGAAGAGTTCCTTTGCATCCTCTCAGTGCTCTTCTGGCACACAAAAAAAGCTAATGTGGACAGGGGGCCTTCTTAAAAAGATGTGAAATTTGAGATGCAGTTTGCCAGGAGGCACAGTGGAGACTCGAGCCAAGATTTAATTAGAATCAGAGAACTTTACTGTCTGTCATAACAGGAAATCATCTTTGGCATAGCTCAACATACAAAGCAAAACCAAAACACTAACATAAAAGGAATCGATGTCTGTTCAAACAAGACCTGCATGTGTAGGATTTATTTGTGATACCACAGAGACTGCAAGCCTGGCAGGTGTGGCTAATCAACACACTTACTGAATTACCAGGCTGTGGGCACAATCTTGCATCAATGCTTCTTTGGTTGTAGAGCAGGTGGTCCAGTGGGTTAAGGAACTGGGCTCCCAATATGTAGACCTTGGGTGATTCCCTTCAAGCTACCACTTTGTGTCCTTGGACATATTCCTTCATCTACCCAGCTTTAAATGGGTACCGGTTTTGGATGGTGACATAACCTGTGTTGGATTGGTGGACCACAGGGCCTATATAGGACTCTTTCTTTTTTTTCCCTTAATTTTTGTTAGACACATTTTTCAGAATAAACAGGATGAAAATTTGAATGTACACTTTTAGAAAATCACTATTTAATTTGGAAGATTACAAATAACATTAACTGGATAATTATCAGCTGTCAGGCTCAACACTCCAACTCAATCACTGATATTTCTATCAATAAATCTATATATCACAGAGATGGAAAGTTTCCAGATTTTTACATTTAAATCTTTGTTGCTACAGGCTAATGTACTTTACATGTAGATGCAGAGTTCCACACTCTTCGTTACAAGAAAGCTGTGAACAAAACAACAAGTCAACAAAGTCGCTTATCAGAAGCGAGGCCTGTAGGGAACAACTGGAGCGGCGTGCTGGAGCGGAGACGTTGGCACAACACGACTCACAGGGCACCTGTGTACATTCATGCTGTCAAAAAGACACTGATCCTGCTGGATACTGTGTAGGGACTGTGTTGGGCTGTGGTACTGTGTCATGCAACAAAGCAGCGATGGCTGCATTGAATGTTTTAGTGAAATCCAACAAAAGATGCAGAATGTATTAGTCAGAGATGTCATCTTGCTGGTTTCGTGGTTCACACCATCAGCTGAGCAGTTCCCAGAGTATCTGGAAGACAAGAGGTGGATCAGTGCTCTGTCCATAAGGATTTTCATTTTGGTTTGTGTCAGCACAAGATGTGCCACATTGATTTGTGTCACATAGCAAGATGTTCTTAAACCATGCTGCAAGTAAATTATTAGGGAGAAGGTTTACCTGGCAGAGGCTGCAAACAAGTTTCAAAAAAAGAATTTGGTTTTGTTTATAATTTAAATAAAATCACTTTCACATTTTAATTGCCTTTAAGTTAAGCTTAATATGATGCAGGTTGGAAGTGTCCTCCTATATCGGCTCTGAGACCAGTTGGGTAGAACAGGTACAACAGAGGGAGCAGTCAGGTTACCAATGTATATGTAGACTTGGGTTTGATTTCCGGTTATGGTTCCCATATCTGTTGTTGGACAAGACACTTGATCTGTACTGTCTTAGGTCACTCAGCTGTAAATGGGTACCGTTTATAATATAGATATATAGCTATTATAATATAGATGTGTGTGTGTGTGTGTGTGCGCGCACACGTGACTATGGCTTCAATCACGCAGAAACCGAGGAGACCTGACATTTGCTGTTTGGTATGCTTATGTATTTAGGGTAAAGGATGAATGCTGTGAAAACTGAAAGTTGATAGGACACATATTTTTTTGGAGAAATTAGCAATTTTATCTAACCAATAAACAATGGATGCTGTGCTGTAATGTACCATGGGAGGTCATGGTTTTAAGGTTTTAAATGTTGTTAATATGGTTTGTGTTAGTTTAACAGTGTTGTTAGTGTTACTGATTTATTGTGTTTTGTAGCTCAATTTGTTTTATTAGTTTCGATGATGCTGCTCTTAACCATGAGTGGCTTAAGTTTCATGTTGGTACCACGAATGAAATGTTTAGTAGTTTTAATGTCTTCAGCCACTGTCTATGTCAAATTAAAACCACCTGCTTATGACAGTTAAGCATGCATGCTAACTACTTTCTGGACCCGCGCCATTTCACCAGGGGGCAGTACGACATCTTTATATTAAAAGTGTGAGTGTGGTGAGTGATTTTAAGTTCAATATAAGTACATAATTGTAAATATGTTAAAAACTGATGGATGACACAAGAAAATGAAAACACTTATTTCCATTGTGGTCCATGAATCCCTACTGGCAACACGCTAGTATATATATATGTAATATATATATGTCTGTGTGTCTGTGTGGCATTTTTGTACTTCTTACAAATATAAAATTTTCATTTATATTGCTTTTGATTGCTGTTATTATTAATAATAATATTATTAGTAGTAAAACATACTATAATTATCTCAGAGTATAAAATATTGCTTTGTGTTCTTTCTTCTGTTTCAGATCACAATCCAAAGGGCTGAAATGGGAATATATTTAAAAATCACATGTTTTCTCCTGCTTGTCCAAACCGCTCACTTGGCATTGCCCGAAGATTCGACTGACTCCCCGGGACGTACAATTGATAAAATATGGCTCCGTGATCTAGTTGATAGACCAAACAAAAGCCAAAATCAAACCAGTGTAGAAGATAATGGGCCTGGTATTGGGT
This sequence comes from Thalassophryne amazonica, assembly GCF_902500255.1. Taxonomy (NCBI): domain Eukaryota; kingdom Metazoa; phylum Chordata; class Actinopteri; order Batrachoidiformes; family Batrachoididae; genus Thalassophryne; species Thalassophryne amazonica. Next base: position 35,016,683 of record NC_047104.1, on the reverse strand, counting down.
CAGGCATTGATGAGAGCAGTGGGAGGCCACTGGGCTCCGGAATACAATTAGAGGAAGATGACTATGTGTCAAATCAAGAGGAAGAGACACAACAAACATCTGATGAAACCGTGGCTGCCAGTTTCACAGCACTTCCAACAACCAACACAGGTGGAAAAGCTGAACTGACAAACACTGCCGTTTATTCAAGTGTATCTCCTGCAAATGAGAGTAAAACAAATACGTCAGTGGAAGGGGATCACTTTTATAAATCAACAACTTTGGCAAACTCAGCAACTTCTGCTAATCTGACAACATCTTCAGATAACTCGACAGCACCTTCAGCTAACTCAACAGCACCTTCAGCTAACCTGACAACAACTTCAGCTAACTCGACAGCAACTTCAGCAAATTCAACAGTGACTCTGGCTAACCCAACCACTAATGAAATGATCACACAAATCTCCACCAGCTTTCCAGAGCTTTCCAACCACACAGAGTTTGTGATTCCGAACATCACTACAGAGCGCAACAGTGTGCATGAATCCATAACAGAACCAAATACCGTAACAGTTTTAATCAACAGAACACAATCTAAAACTGCTGCAACGACAGAAGATGCAAATGGAAAAGAGGGATCTTCATCTCCAACAATGTTCTCCAGTGAGACAACAGAAAAGATGCCTGTGAAGACAACTACCGCTGCTCCTACCACAGCAAAAGAAGCTAACTTGACAGACAAAAATGGAGCCTCGGGGGGAAACGCTGAAAGAGGTACAGTGCTGCAGTTTCAGGTGTCATTTTTGTGTCCAGAGAACTGCTTTGTGTCTTACAGCTGGCAGTGTGAAACTGCTTTTCTTACTGACAGTTATAGTGTGGAATAAATACTAAGTTCCCCACATTCTTCTGTAGATGATAACTGCTGTAACACAAGTCCATATTGTTAGATCTCCTAACAAACTTAATTTTTCAGTGACACTGCACTTGTTTCTCATGGCTGTGCATTTCATACGTTGCTTTTTCCACACTTTACTCAACCCGCATTTGCACAATTCCTCTGGCAGAGCACAAATGCACCTTCTTTCAACAGACAGGGTTGGATTAGATTTCAGGTGCTATCGATGTGGCCGCTATGAGTGAAAGGGGTCTATTACTACCACCTTCTCAACAGGACAATGAAACCCTTATTTCAGTTCGAGAGAGGCAAAAAAGCCTTGAAAGAGGTGGTCAGGGATGGAGGTCAAAGACACTTCTGATACTTCAGCACAGGGGCGTGAGATGAGTCTTTGGTGTCGGCCACAAGATTAAAAAGATAGACCTGGAAAAGGTTCTTACCTGAGCCTTTCTACCATCTGGTCTGTCTGCAATTAGACAGGGACTTCCACATCAGTTTTCTGCAAACAACCGTTTGGAACGTAGTGGAGGTTTTCTTTTTTAGGTTTGGTGAGATGGCAGCACATTTACCCACTGTCCTAAATTAGGTAACACTAACTTAAACGTGATAAATTATATCAAAATTCACTTCAACTAGGTAATATAGTATGAAGTACTCATGGGCACGAAGACAGTAAAGGTCTTCGGCAATCTGACATGGACTTCGGACAAATGATAGACCTGTGTGCTTCAAAAGTTGCCACATTTGACCTTTAATTCAGTGACTCACAACACCAGTGGTTCCCAATCTTTTCTGCAGGGTCCCTTTTGCAGATAAGAATATTTTTAAACCACCCCACCAATGCCCATGGACATGTCTTTTGCTTCCAAACTCCACTGGAATTATTTTAAACATTGCAATGTATACAAACTATGGCTTATTAGTGAACTAAACAAAATAATAAAGTGACAAATCACCTTTACAGTGCTTGTCAAACATAATACAGTCAGTCACTGGAAATGCCAGACAAATTTTTTCTTACCAACAACATCAGCCACATCAAGACAAACTTATTCAAAAACAATCTCTGCTACAACAGAACAAATCCTTACAATAAATTACCAAACACATGACACAAAGTAGTTGTCACTTTGAAAATAGGCTAGTCGAAAAAAAAAGTCAGCATTCTACATCTCATTCAACAATCTACACTGTAGATATTGGGCTTATGTGCTTTTCTTTATATTTTTCAGTGAACCAGAAACTAAAATTCCTGAATTTCTGAGTGAGTCTTATTATTTTATGAGGGATGATTGAACAGTTTTGAGCTTGACCAAGAAGAAATCACAGCTGAACAAATGTAATGCTTTATTTTTCCACATAATCTCTATTAAGCCCACACACTTTTTCCAGTGATGCTGCAGTGACTTAATGTCGTTCTCACAGAAGGCCTTATCCTGAAGCTCAAGGAAGTCTACCGCTGTAGACATGACATCATTATCTATATTAGAATGAAATCCAGTAGGGTGCCTTTTCATGTTTGGAATGACGGAAGTGCGAAGGAGCCCAATCAGGGGAATAAGTGCCGAACATGCATGCTGAACATGTTTGACGCCACATCCATGAATGGCAGCCAGTTTGATGATTAATGTGCGAACCAGATCATTGTCATGGTCAAACAGAACACCTTGTCAGTATTCCACTGTGCTTCTGCTTTATTTTCCCCCACAGCTGTCACAAAAAGAAAGAATAATAGGCCCCATTGATGGTCTGTCCCTTCTGGAGATAATCCACCATTATGATGCCCTCAGCATCATAGAAAATAGAAGTCAAGACCTTTCCAACAGATGAGACAGCTTTGGCTTTCTTCGGTGGGGGAGAACCCATGTTTCCATTGCTTCAATTGTTATTTGGAATGGTGTCAAAGTGACGGACCCAGGTTTTGTTCATGGTCATAAATCATCACATAAAATTATACAGATCTGTCTCAAAAAGCCAAAGATTCTCCCTAAACATCTGGAACCTCATGCATTTCTGATCATCCATGAGAAGCCTTGAGACCCATCATACTGAAATATAATCATTCACAGGTCTTTCATCAGCAGGAGGCCAGCAGGAGTCACTGTGCATGCGGTTGCCAATAGGCCTCACTCCCCGACAGCTAAAGGATTCTCTAGCTACACAGGCCAGAGCTTGGGTTTTAGTTCACTGGTTTGCACCTGCCTCTCATGCCAGAGATCGTGAGTTTGTGTACCAAGGGGAGCAACTGGGGGGAGTCAAACACACAACACAGAGTAAACTGCTACATCACCGAGGACCATTTCATGGATCTTCTGGATCAGATTGATGAAGGTGGCAGTTCTGAATTGTCCTGATCTTGCTCCATCTTCAGTGCCTGTTTTGCCCCTCTTGAATTTGGCTGGCCTGTATTTAACTCTAGCATTAGACGGGGCATCCTCCAGCAATGTCATTCTAGGGTTGAGCCGGATACTCATTTCAGAGTCCCTTTATTTATGCTTTTTTTTTTTTAACTGTTTACTTGCTCTTTGTTTTGTTGGTGATATAAAGTCAGTTGGAAAACTTGGCTCTTACTGAACGCGGTGCTTTTGAGAAGAATACAGTGAACACGGCTGACATTATTTCCCTGTTTGCCATCACTGGATATTTGCATGAATCATCAAGTTCAATTTCAATTTCAATTTATTTTCATTTACATAGCGCCAAATCACAACATAGCTGCCTCAAAGTGCTTCACACAGGTAAGGTCTAAACTTACCAACCTCCAGAGCAACAGTGGTAAGGAAAAACTCCCTCTGAGGAAGAAATCTCAAGCAGACCAGACTCAAAGGGGTGACCCTCTGCTTGGGCCATGCTACAAACATAAATTACAGAACAATTCACAGAACAATTCACGGATGAATATACAAGAAATGCTGTTGGCGCATCAGAAAGACAAAAAATACTGTATAATTTGCCAGCATTAAACAACAAGAAAAACAGAAGAAATACTAAGGTGACTGCCGGCCACTAGCCCTAAACTTCACTAAAAGACCCAGAATTTAGGTAAAGTTGAGGCTGCAGCCTGCTCCAATTACTAATAAAATGAATTAAAAGAGCAAAAAGCGTAAAACAAAACTGTACCAGTATACTAGCCATATGAAAGGGAAAATAAGTGCTTCTTAAGTCTGGACTTGAAAGTCTCCACAGAATCTGACTGTTTTATTGACACAGGGAGATCATTCCACAGAACAGGGGCACGCTAAGAGAAAGCTCTGTGACCCGCAGACTTCTTATTCACCTTAGGGACACAAAGTAGTCCTGCACCCTGAGAACGTAAAGCCCGAGCCGGTACGTAAGGTTTAATTAGGTCAGCTAGGTAGGGAGGTGCCAGGCCATGAATAATTTTATAGGTTAGTAGCAGAACCTTAAAATCTGATCTCACTGGGACGGGAAGCCAGTGAAGGGATGCCAAAATGGGTGTAATGTGGTTGTACTTTCTGGTTTGTGTCAAAAGTCTGGCTGCAGGATTTTGAACCAATTGGAGACCCCTAATGCTAGACTGCGGCAAACCAGAAAATAGAACATTGCAGTAGTCCAATCCAGAAGAGATAAATGCATGGATCAGGGTCTCAACATCAGCCATAGACAGGATGGGACGAATCTTCGCTATATTTCGCAGGTGGAAGAAAGCAGTCCTAGTAATATTTCTAATGTGGAGGCCAAAGGACAATGAAGGATCAAAAATGACCCCAAGGTTCCTCACTCACTCAGCCTAGGCTCAGCATTAACTGGTCAAATTGATGCCGATGTCTCAATGGACCAAGAACCATCATTTCAGTCTTATCAGAGTTTAAAAGTAGGAAGTTTCTAGACATCTAGCTTCTCACTGCTGCAAGGCAATCTTCTAAGGATTTTATGTGAACAAGATTACCAGCAGTTATCGGCATGTACGAGGTCTGTTAGAAAAGTATCCGACCTTTTTATCTTTTTCAAAAACCATATGGATTTGAATCACGTGTGATTGCATCAGCCAAGCTTGAACCTTTGTGCGCATGCGTGAGTTTTTTCACGCCTGTCAGTTGCGTCATTCGCCTGTGAGCAGGCTTTGTGTGAGCAATGGTCCACCCCTCTTGTCGGATTTTTATTGCGAATAAATGTCTGAATGATTTGGAGCTTTGCTGCATCAATTTCTTTCCAGAAAACTGTGAGAGACCTCCAGGTGGACACAATTCGGAAAATTCAGATGGCTTTCAGGGATGATTTTATAGGGATTACACAGATTAAGGAGTGTTCCAGCCGGTTTAAAGACCACCCACAGTTGCTGAGAGCGCGCCGCGCTCTGAGCGCTGATCGACAGGCTGAATCAACCAGATCATTTCCAACGTGAAGGCTTTGTTGATCCGGGACGTCGTCTGACTTACACAAAAATGGCAGGAGACGTGGACATCAGTACTTTTTCGGCACATTCCACTGTTACGGGAGTTTTTTTCATGGAAAGAGAAGCGGAGGGATACGCCACAGAGCCGTTCATGGTGCGGCACAAAACCACCTCCGTGTTGGTCTCACAGGACGGCTTTGAGATGGCTTTCAGACTGCTTTCGGTGGTTTTTCAGTCGTATGACTATCTGAGAAATTGTGGATGAGCCTGGACATGCCAGAACATGTCCTGTGAGGCTTCATCACGGCGTTGTTTTGTGCCATGTGGCACCGCCGCGACGCACGGAATTCCTCCGCACGTCTGTCTCAATGTGCCGAAAAAGTACTGATGTCCACTTCTCCTGCCATTTTTGTGTAAGTCAGACGACGTCCTGGATCAACAAAGCCTTCATGTTGGAAATGATCTGGTTGATTCAGCCTGTCGATCAGCGCTCGGAGTGCGGCACGCTCTCAGAAGCTGTGGGCGGACTTTAAACCAGCTGGAGCACTCCTTAATCTGTGTAATCCCCATAAAATCGTCCCTGAAAGCCATCTGAATTTTCCGAATGGTGTCCACCTGGAGGTCTCTCACAGTTTCTGGAAAAAATTGATGCAGCAAAGCTCCAAATCATTCAGACATTTATTCGCAATAAAAATCCGATGAGAGGGGTCGACCACTGCTCACACAAAGCCTGCTCACAGGCGAATGACGCAACCGACAGGCGTGAAAAAACTCACGCATGCGCACGAAGGTTCAAGCTTGGCTGATGCAATAACACGTGATTCAAATCCATATGGTTTTCGAAAAAAATAAAAAGGTTGGATACTTTTCTAACAGACCTCGTATAACTGAGTATCATCTGCATAGCAGTGAAAGGTAATCCCAAAACTGCGCAATATGTGCCCAAGGGGTGCTATATAAAGGGAGTAAAGCAAGGGGCCTAAGACAGACCCCTGTGGAACCCCAAATTTCATGTCACTAAGGTTAGAGGTAGTGTTACTGTACAAAACACAGTGAGAACGACTGGTCATTTATGACGTCAGCCATGCAAGGGCACTCCCAGTAATCCCAAAATGATTTTCCAGCCTATCAAGTAGAATATGATGATCCACTGTATCAAATGCAGCACTGAGATCTAACAGCAACAGAACCGTAGTGGTGTCCGAATCCATTGTAAGCAGAAGATCATTCACCACTTTAGTGAGAGCCGTCTCTGTGGAATGATATTTTCTAAAAGCAGACTGCAGTGGCTCAAAGAGATTATTCTCAGTAAGATAGTCTACGAGCTGCCGTGAGACCACTTTTTCCAGAATTTTAGAGAAAAATGATAGATTTAATATCGGCCAATAGTTTTTCAATACAGTAGGGTCAAGATTAGGTTTCTTAAGTAATGGTTTAATCACTGCAGATTTGAAACATTTAGGAACAGATCCAGAAGTTAAAGAAAGATGAATAATTTCCAGCACAGTCGGCCCAAGAGTGGGCCACAGGTCCTTAAACAATTTTGTTGGTATAGGATCAAATAAACAGGTTGTGCTTTTTTTGACGTTACGAGTTTTGTTAGCATGCCTAGTGAGATACTATCAAATTCTGTAAATCTAGGTAATATCTCAGTAATGGCGCCCACCTCAATACCAGGGTGTATTGGTTGGGTTAAGGCATGCCGGGATATGTTTAACCTAATGTCTTCTATTTTCTTCTCAAAGTAATCCAGGAAATCTTGTGCTGTAAAAGGAGAGCGAACTACAGGTGTTTGTCCATGCATAAGTGTTGCCACCGGGTCAAACAAGAACTTTGAGTTATGCTTGTTTTTGTTGATCAAATCAGAGTAGTAGGTCCACTTTGTAGCCAATAAAACATGCTTATAGTCTAAGATAGCATCATGCCATGCAAGGTGTAATACTTCTAATTCTGAACGATGCCATTTCCGTTCTAGACCTCTTGCTTTATGCTTGAGGTTACGCAGATAATCATTGAACCAAGGTGACTGTGATTTGGGGGAGCGCGGGTTTAACACAGGTGGTGCAATCATGTTGAATGTAGTTTTGAGCACTGAGTTTAAACTATCCACAAAACTGTCTACTGACTGGGTATTTGTCAAATGTGAAGCTAAGACATCAAGCAGTCTAGTTTTGAGTTCAGTCTTAGTTGAGGAGTTGATGTATCACCGTAATGATATATAAGGTTGTTGTTACACTAAACACGGCAGTGAAACTGTAAACTTAATAAGTGAGTGATCAGACACCACTGATGTAAGAGGCATGATGTCAATATTCGTGACAACAATACCACGTGCGAGAACCAGATCCAGGGTATTTCCACTAATGTGCGATGAATCCCGAATGCATTACCAAAATCCTAATGCATCCACAATTTTCAGAAATGATTTGCAGAAGGGATCAGAAGGCTTATTTATATGAATGTTAAAGTCACCAATGATCAGAATGTTATCTGCACTAGTTGACAAGTTAGAGATGAACGCACCAAATTCATCTAAGATTTCAGAATATGGGCCAGGAGGCCTATATACAGTGACAAAGTAATACGACTGATTTTTATTCTTCTGACCTTGGCAATGCATAATATCCTGAGCAGAGCCCAGAATCAGATGCTCAAACGAGTTATATTTGTAACCCCCAACAGCTAATAAGCTAAACCTAGATTTATAAATAAGAGCAACACCCCCGCCTTGCTTTGCATCACGAGGGATGTCACTAAATGTATATGCTGGTGGGCAGGCCTCATTTAAGGGGAGGACAGCTGTAGGTTTAAGCCAGGTTTCACATAGTTCACACAGATCATTAAAAAAATAAACAGTCTTACAGACCACTTACACACATATACATATATAGCTGAACACACAAAGTAGCCTATATTAATATTTTTATTGAACATGGCTGCATGCAGTATCTGACATATCTGACACTCACTGCAGTTCATAAAAATAAATTGGTCAGTAGAACAATCTCTCTCTCCCTCTCACACAGTCACACACAGACAGTCATGCACACACATACACACATATAGTTGAATGCACAAAGTAGCGTGTATTAATATTTTTATTGAATATGACTGCATGCAGTATCTAACACTTTCTCACTGCAGTTCATAAAAGTAAACTGGTCAGTTGAACAACCTCTCTCTCTCCCTCTCACACAGTCACTCAGTCTCACACACACACACACACACACACACACACACACACACACACACACACACACACACACACACACACACACACACACACACACACACACACACACACACACACACACACACCTTAATCAATATTGTTTAACTTTGTGTGGGAAAAATGCCAAGAACATTAGTAAAAATAAAGAAATTGAAAAAACAAAATCACAGTTTGATCATAAAATTAAAAAGAAAGTTATGTTGAGTATGACAACTCTTGTTCATGCATACTTAGTAGTTCATAATTTCCTTTGACATTGAATCTCAATTCTGAGGCTGTTCTGTTAATCATTCTTACACTTAAGAATATTCATGTTCTGAGTTTATAAAAAAAAAAAATGTTCTGTAAAATAGTTCCTTTACTATTGTGATCAAAAACATTGAATCTCAATTCTGAGGCTGTTCTGTAAATATTCATTCATACACTTAAGAATATTCATGTTCTGAGTTCATAAAAACTTGTTCTGTAAATAGTTCTCTTACTTTTGTGATAAAAACATTGATTTGAATCTCAATTTTGAGGTTGTTGTGTAAATAGTTTTCAAATAAACAATAAATATAGCAACTTCTGATCAATCCATATCAATTTCAGACTTAAAATAATGTACTGATTTAAGCCCCACCCATTTTGATTTAAACCACACCCACTTGCAGTTTAGGCCCCACCCACTACAAGTACAGATACGGATACAGATAGTTTAGATCAAATCAAATCAAATCAATTTTATTTATATAGCGCCAAATCACAACAAACAGCTGCCCCAAGGCGCTTTATAATGTAAGGCAAGGCCATACAGTAATTACAGAAAAACCCCAATGTCAAAACGACCCCCTGTGAGCAAGCACTTGGCGACAGTGGGAAGGAAAAACTCCCTTTTAACAGGAAGAAACCTCCAGCAGAACCAGGCTCAGGGAGGGGCAGTCTTCTGCTGGGACTGGTTGGGGCTGAGGGAGAGAACCAGGAAAAAGACATGCTGTGGAAGAGAGCAGAGATCAATCACTAATGATTAAATGCAGAGTGGTGCATACAGAGCAAAAAGAGAAAGAAACACTCAGTGCATCATGGGAACCCCCCAGCAGTCTAAGTCTATAGCAGCATAACTAAGGGATGGTTCAGGGTCACCTGATCCAGCCCTAACTATAAGCTTTAGCAAAAAGGAAAGTTTTAAGCCTAATCTTAACAGTAGAGAGGGTGTCTGTCTCCCTGATCTGAATTGGGAGCTGGTTCCAGAGGAGAGGAGCCTGAAAGCTGAAGGCTCTGCCTCCCATTCTACTCTTACAAACCCTAGGAACTACAAGTAAGCCTGCAGTCTGAGAGCGAAGCGCTCTATTGGGGTGATATGGTACTATGAGGTCCCTAAGATAAGATGGGACCTGATTATTCAAAACCTTATAAGTAAGAAGAAGAATTTTAAATTCTATTCTAGAATTAACAGGAAGCCAATGAAGAGAGGCCAATATGGATGAGATATGCTCTCTCCTTCTAGTCCCTGTCAGTACTCTAGCTGCAGCATTTTGAATTAACTGAAGGCTTTTCAGGGAACTTTTAGGACAACCTGATAATAATGAATTACAATAGTCCAGCCTAGAGGAAATAAATGCATGAATTAGTTTTTCAGCATCACTCTGAGACAAGACCTTTCTAATTTTAGAGATATTGCGCAAATGCAAAAAAGCAGTCCTACATATTTGTTTAATATGCGCATTGAATGACATATCCTGATCAAAAAAGACTCCAAGATTTTTCACAGTATTACTAGAGGTCAGGATAATGCCATCCAGAGTAAGGATCTGGTTAGACACCAGGTTTCTAAGATTTGTGGGGCCAAGTACAATAACTTCAGTTTTATCTGAGTTTAAAAGCAGGAAATTAGAGGTCATCCATGTCTTTATGTCTGTAAGACAATCCTGCAGTCTTGCTAATCGGTGTGTGTCCTCTGGCTTCATGGATAGATAAAGCTGGGTATCATCTGCGTAACAATGAAAATTTAAGCAATGCTGTCTAATAATACTGCCTAAGGGAAACATGTATAAAGTGAATAAAATTGGTCCTAGCACAGAACCTTGTGGAACTCCATAATTAACCTTAGTCTGTGAAGAAGATTCCCCATTTACATGAACAAATTGTAATCTATTAGATAAATATGATTCAAACCACTGCAGCGCAGTGCCTTTAATACCTATGGCATGCTCTAATCTCTGTAATAAAATTTTATGGTCAACAGTATCAAAAGCAGCACTGAGGTCTAACAGAACAAGCACAGAGATGAGTCCACTGTCTGAGGCCATAAGAAGATCATTTGTAACCTTCACTAATGCTGTTTCTGTACTATGATGAATTCTAAAACCTGACTGAAACTCTTCAAATAGACCATTCCTCTGCAGATGATCAGTTAGCTGTTTTACAACTACCCTTTCAAGAATTTTTGAGAGAAAAGGAAGGTTGGAGATTGGCCTATAATTAGCTAAGATAGCTGCGTCAAGTGATGGCTTTTTAAGTAATGGTTTAATTACTGCCACCTTAAAAGCCTGTGGTACATAGCCAACTAATAAAGATAGATTGATCATATTTAAGATCGAAGCATTAATTATTGGTAGGGCTTCCTTGAGTAGCCTGGTAGGAATGGGGTCTAATAGACATGTTGATAGTTTGGAGGAAGTAACTAATGAAAATAACTCAGACAGAACAATCGGAGAGAAAAAGTCTAACCAAATACCGACATCACTGAAAGCAGCCAAAGATAACGATATGTCTTTGGGATGGTTATGAGTAATTTTTTCTCTAATAGTTAGAATTTTATTAGCAAAGAAAGTCATGAAGTCATTACTAGTTAAAGTTAAAGGAATACTCGGCTCAATAGAGCTCTGACTCTTTGTCAGCCTGGCTACAGTGCTGAAAAGAAACCTGGGGTTGTTCTTATTTTCTTCAATTAGTGATGAGTAGTAAGATGTTCTAGCTTTACGGAGGGCTTTTTTTTTTTTTATAGAGCAACAGACTCTTTTTCCAGGCTAAGTGAAGATCTTCTAAATTAGTGAGACGCCATTTCCTCTCCAACTTACGGGTTATCTGCTTTAAGCTGCGAGTTTGTGAGTCGGAGTCAGGCACTTCTGATTTAAGGCTCTCTTTTTCAGAGGAGCTACAGCATCCAAAGTTGTCTTCAATGAGGATGTAAAACTATTGACGAGATACTCTATCTCACTCACAGAGTTTAGGTAGCTACTCTGCACTGTGTTGGTATATGGCATTAGAGAACATAAAGAAGGAATCATATCCTTAAACCCAGTTACAGCGCTTTCTGAAAGACGTCTAGTGTAATGAAACTTATTCCCCACTGCTGGGTAGTCCATCAGAGTAAATGTAAATGTTATTAAGAAATGATCAGACAGAAGGGGGTTTTCAGGGAATACTGTTAAGTCTTCAATTTCCATACCATAAGTCAGAACAAGATCTAAGATATGATTAAAGTGGTGGGTGGACTCATTTACATTTTGAGCAAAGCCAGTTGAGTCTAATAATAGATTAAATGCAGTGTTGAGGCTGTCATTCTCAGCATCTGTGTGGATGTTAAAATCGCCCACTATAATTATCTTATCTGAGCTAAGCACTAAGTCAGACAAAAGGTCTGAAAATTCACAGAGAAACTCACAGTAACGACCAGGTGGACGATAGATAACAACAAATAAAACTGTTTTTTGGGACTTCCAATTTGGATGGACAAGACTAAGAGTCAAGCTTTCAAATGAATTAAAGCTCTGTCTGAGTTTTGGATTAATTAATAAGCTGGAATGGAAGATTGCTGCTAATCCTCCGCCTCGGCCCGTGCTACGAGCGTTCTGGCAGTTAGTGTGACTCGGGGGTGTTGACTCATTTAAACTAACATATTCATCCTGCTGTAACCAGGTTTCTGTAAGGCAGAATAAATCAATATGTTGATCAATTATTATATCATTTACTAACAGGGACTTAGAAGAGAGAGACCTAATGTTTAATAGACCACATTTAACTGTTTTAGTCTGTGGTGCAGTTGAAGGTGCTATATTATTTTTTCTTTTTGAATTTTTATGCTTAAGTAGATTTTTACTGGTTATTGGTGGTCTGGGAGCAGGCACCGCCTCTACGGGGATGGGGTAATGAGGGGATGGCAGGGGGAGAGAAGCTGCAGAGAGGTGTGTAAGACTACAACTCTGCTTCCTGGTCCCAACCCTGGATAGTCACGGTTTGGAGGATTTAAGAAAATTGGCCAGATTTCTAGAAATGAGAGCCACTCCATCCAAAGTGGGATGGATGCCGTCTCTCCTAACAAGACAAGGTTTTCCCCAGAAGCTTTGCCAATTATCTATGAAGCCCACCTCATTTTTTGGACACCACTCAGACAGCCAGCAATTCAGGGAGAACATGCGGCTAAACATGTCACTCCCAGTCCGATTGGGGAGGGGCCCAGAGAAAACTACAGAGTCCGACATTGTTTTTGCAAAGTTACACACCGATTCAATGTTAATTTTAGTGACCTCCGATTGGCGTAACCAGGTGTCATTACTGCCGACGTGAATTACAATCTTACCAAATTTACGTTTAGCCTTAGCCAGCAGTTTCAAATTTCCTTCGATGTCGCCTGCTCTGGCCCCCGGAAGACAATTGACTATGGTTGCTGGTGTCGCTAACTTCACATTTCTCAAAACAGAGTCGCCTATAACCAGAGTTTGATACTCGGTGGGTGTGTCGCCGAGTGGGGAAAAACGGTTAGAAATGTGAACGGGTTGGCGGTGTACACGGGGCTTCTGTTTAGGGCTACGCTTCCTCCTCACAGTCACCCAGTCGGCCTGCTTTCCCGGCTGCTCGGGATCTGCTGGAAGGGAACTAACGGCAGCTAAGCTACCTTGGTCCGCACCGACTACAGGGGCCTGGCTAGCTGTAGAATTTTCCATGGTGCGGAGCCGAGTCTCCAATTCGCCCAACCTGGCCTCCAAAGCTACGAATAAGCTACACTTATTACAAGTACCATTAATGCTAAAGGAGGCTGAGGAATAACTAAACATTTCACACCCAGAGCAGAAAAGTGTGGGAGAGACAGGAGAAGCCGCCATGGTAAACCGGCTAAGAGCTAGTAGCTGCGCTAAGCTAGCGGATTCCTAAAAACACACAAAGTGAATAATGTGTAAATAATTTAGAGGTGATTCAGCAGAGGGAGTGCTTTAGTTAAGGCACGTGAAGATTACACTGTGAAACAAATCGTTATCTAGATCAATCTAACTGCGCAGATTAAACAGCTAACACATACAGCAAAACACCGCTGTGCTCCGGAACAGGAAGTGATACAATACCACAGTGAGAGCCAACCACCAGTAGAGGCAACAGTCCACAAAGTATCTCCGTTTGTTTGATGGCTGAACAGATACAGATGCAGATAGTGATGTACTCTCATCCCTAGTCATTACCATGTCCTCATGGATGTCCTTCACAGAGTTTAATTTTTTCATGAGATACTGAATCACAGGACACCCCCCAGCTTTGCATGTTTTTTTTCCAATCGGACAGACCCCTACTCACTTCACTGAAATATTGTGTCTGAAACATTGCACCCAGTGAGTCAAAATTTCACACATTCTCAAGATAAATGTTGACTTCTCAGAATTCAAAAGATGAATATCCTCATCCTACTTTGTGTGGGTCAGGCTCAAAACTTCTGAATCAACCCTACATTTTGATATTAGCTTTTTAAATAATAATTAGAATAAAGGCAAAAGGCTAAACTACCACACGGTCACACAGAAAGATGTTTTTTAAAACAACCCTTTCTCAGTTAGCTTGTATTTGGAATTTTAGCTGTCTGATGTTATATCACACCTAAATAGATCCTTGTCATTTGATTGGTGGTTTGTATGTCACATATTGATCATTTGTCCCAGTTGCAATTTTGTTCCGTTTACCATGCAATTGTGGTTCCATACGTTTTTGCAACACTGCATGACGCAATGACCTTAACATAAACACATGACGTATTGCATTTGTGTGCATGTAGCAATCAAGCATTGACGGACCGCACGCTTACACTAGCACTCTCGCAGCCTTTGACATGGCAACGGTGCTTAGTTTAAAAACAAATATGACAGAGTTTGTTTTGGTGACAGACAATTTGAACGAGCTTATTGACGGTGCTCAGTCTTCTAACACACACACACACACAAAACTAATCCAGTACGCTGTAAGCCATCTGGAGGCATTTGCAGTATTTGCTGGGACGTCTCTAGCTGAAGTAGATGTGCTGTTGGATGAAGGTAAAAAAAAAAATGATACACTTGCAAAAACAAACAAACAAACAAACCCCAAAACAAAATAACAGAAGCAAACAAAAAGCAACTGATTTTTACCTCTTTTGAAGGGTTCTAATTAAGGCAGATATGGATCACAAAAATACATAGATAAATAAATAAGTAATTAAATAAATAATTAAATAAATGTCATAATTTTTTAAATGGCAGAACTTCTGGCAAACTTTCACTGAAATATGTCCATTGCATTTATAGGCATCATGTGCAAACATAAGCAATTAGTGTGAAACAGAACCTCTGCCCTCCTCCTTGTAAGGTCTTGAAGGTAATTTTGGGGAACCACTGCCACTGGCAGCCACACATGTCCCAACACTCCCCCCAACCTGCTTAAGTTGGAATCCCACTGACACACGATTGGTGGAGAGTGGAAGCTCATCTAATTGGTTCTCCCGACACATGCACACATTGCGGCTGACTGTCTGCTGAATGCTGCCCGGATTGGTGGTAATAATATGGCCACAAATCTCGAGCAGTCCACACACGTATTGCGCGAGAGCCACTGACATGGCGCACAGCGCACATGCGAATGTCGAACAGCACTTGCGCAGTGTTTGCAGGCGCAAGGATTTCTGTGTGAACACGATGTGGCACTCTCACGGATGTTGAGCGCCACTAACGTGGCTGAAATGACCACACGTTTGCGCACACAGTGCTCAGGATAGATGTGGATTATAACACTGTCATTATGTGAAAGAGGCTGTGAAAACTCCTTTGACTTTAGGCAGAAAAGCACTGTAAATAATAAATAAATAAATATAAAAAAAAAACAAGAAGAAAAGTGTGAACTGCTCATGGACTTACAGAATGATGTTCACTGATGTGCATCTCTCAAGGTCCATTGATGGGGTAGGGGTAGGTGGAGGTGTCCCGTCGAGATGAAGTCAAGATGAACTCTACCATGCAACTGCGCATGTGCCATGGAGCTGTATATAAGAACTAGAGAGCGCACTTCCAGTGCTGCACACTAAATGAAAACGTCCCTTCATGGACAGCGACATGACGTCTCCTAACTGGGCAAAATATTGATGAAACACCCGGATGTTAATGCATTTTCAATGGAGATTCAGAGAAAAATGCTCGCAAAATACGTGTTAAAATGTCATTTTGACCTGGATATCGAGCCAGTAAAATTAAATTACACTAAATTATGTCAGGAAAGTATTAAACTTACTCTGACACACACACACACACACACACACACACACACACACACACACACACACACACACACACACACACACACACACACACACACACACACACACACACACACACACACACACACACTCCCAAATATTAGTGTTGAAAGTTACTGTTCAAGCTGCTGAGCTGAGGCGTCCTGCTGCAGCAGCTGCTGTGTTCAACGCAGCGCAGCTCCTAAAACCATTACAATACACACACACACACACACACACACACACACACACACACACACACACACACACACACACACACACACACACACACACACACACACACACACACACACACACACACACACACATATATATATATATTTTACACAATGATCCTTTATTGACCGAGTTTCATTCATGACGTCAGTGGTGTGGGTACACATCTCTATGTGTGGGTGTGACTGTGAGTGGCACAGCGCAGGTCATTATAATTTCATTATTTTAAGGTGGAAATTTAAAAAAAAAAATCCCCAGTCTTGTCGAACAATTTTAATCACTAACGACAAGTATTTTAACCCTCTGGTGTCCAAGGGCATTTTTTGGACAGTTCACTTGCCTGGCATAAATGTTTTATTATTGCTGTGAGCAACTCTTTTATGTCTCTTTTTTTTTCCAGGACAACCTGTGCTTTCAGAATATATATGCTTTTGTTGTGTTTTCTAAGTGTAATAAAGGTTTACAAACAAAAATAAAGAAAATAGAGAAGCGGAAAATAATTTTCCACACACATTTATTCAAAACAAACAGCAAACTATAATAAACAACTGTTTTGACACTTTATCAAGGTAATTTGAGGTCTTGTGTGACTGTACAACAAAAAGGTTCAAACAATAAATACAAATGCACATTTTGAACAATATATACAAAATGGTCTATGCGTTTTTTTGTCTTCATCTCAACGCAATTTCTGTCTGCTATTACACAAAGGTTACAACACAAAATTCTACTTCTACTCTGTTTTGGACTGTTCTGTGCTGCTCCTAAAGCAGCTTTCACGTGAGATTGTCATTAGAGGCTCTCCGTCTGCTTTCACTGATTGCTGTGGCGCAGGGCGCACTGAGTATGTACTAATAGTATGTACTCATTGGAGCACCCAGGGGCTATTCAAATGGGCCAACTAGTAACAAATCACTCCTGAAAAAAATCTTTGGCTTTTCACGTGAGGTAAATTTGCCCTATGATTGGATTTTGTAAAACCATGTGACGGCGAACCAATTCCGATTGGACACTCACATTGCACACATCATCACACAGCTTCTATGAGGAGTACAAAGATGGCCGATGGCTGGCTCGAAAGTCCGTGGAGTTAACTTTTCAGCAAAAAAAAAAAAAAGTAAGTTTCTATCTCATATCATTAAAAAGTTATTTATAATTTAGTAAAGCTTGGTCTTAGCCGTCGTATACAACGGTGTCAGCCCCTTAACTAGACATTGGTCTAGCAGTGGAAAATATCAACTAGACATAAGAGTTAATGGTCCGTGTCATTGGGCGACGCAGGTACGGCAGCAGGAGACATACATCTGTTTATCATCCAAATATCATGGACAAAGTGACAAAAATAACCAAAACCACTTACTTATGGAAGGAAATATTGTTTCCCTTGTTCCTCCATTTGTGGCTTTGCCAACATGCGCAGCTTTCCGGCATATTCCACCTGTTTCTTGAACTTCTATGCACGCAAATCACTAACTTGCCCGGAATTAAAATGGCGATCATGCCTCTTTGTCTGCACACGGCTCAGCGCTACTGCGTTCTCTAGTCTTATATACAACTGCATGGCATGTGCCTTCACACCTCACCGGTCGAGTTAAGCTACAACATGTATAAATTGTTTTAACAAAATACAGTTTTGAAAAGGGCACACTGTAATTTACCAGTCTGTCATGATTACTTTGGCCATAATAATTGAAATTAACATTAATATCACAATAATTAATAAACATTGTGTACAAGTTCAGAAAGGCCTTAAAATGCTGAAATCAGCACAGTACATTTTCTTGTAGGCTAAAACATATATTTTTTACTGTATAGTTTTTCCTGTGGACCAATATCAACTGAACTTATAGAAAATATCTATATTATAATAGCCAAGTACCTCTGTGTGTGTACGTGTATGGCTTTGATCACGCAGAAACCGAGGAGAGCTGACTTTTGCAATTTAGTATGCTTATGTGATTTGGGTCAAGGTTGAACGCTGTGAAAACGGAAAGTTGATAGGACTAATATTTTTGGAGAAATTAGCAGTTTTAGCTAATCCGTAAACAATGGATGTTGTGCTGCAATGCACCATGGGTGTTTGGGTGTTAAAAATGTTAATATTGTAGTTCATGTTACTTTAACAGTGTTATTAGTGTTACTGATTTATTGTGATTTTGTAAGTCAACTGGTTTAGTCACTTTAGTTATGTTGCCGTTACTATTAGTGAAATGTGTATTGTGTTTGATCTCCACCCTGTTTGTGTTGAAAACTAGAAGCACCTGCATGTGTAAAAACAAACAGGTGTTTGTGCGTGCGTGCAAACAACTTTGATCACGGACAAAGACAGCACAGTTGATTTGGTGTGCTTATGTATTTTGAGTCAAGGATAAACACCACCAAAACAGAAGTCTTCCATGCCCTAATGTCTCTCAGTGGTGAAAATTTGGTGAGAATTTGTGAAGTACTTTTGACTTCAAAGCCTATATAAAGCAAAATCTGGATCTGGATCCAGATCACCTTCAAAAATCCTTCATCCATGGTCTAATATGTATCTGTGTTGAAAATTTTGTCAAAATCCGTGCAGTAGTTTTGACGTAATCCTGCTAATAGTAATCCTTCAAAGCCTATATAAAGTGAAACTTGAACCAAAATCCGGATCACCTCCAAAATTTAGGGGAGTCTTCCATCGTCTAATATCTATCTATGGTGAAAATCTTGTCTAAATCTATGCAGTAGTTTTGATGTAAACAGACAGACAAATAAATAAATAAATGCCAATGATTTTGTTATGTCCTTTTCGGACGTAATAAGTCTAATGCTGCCGGGTCCGGGGTGACTCTTGTGCATGCAGGTTCCATGAGAAAAGTAGTTTTGAAGTAATCCTTCAATGACTATATAAAGGGAAATCTTGATCCAGAATCTGGATCTGGATCACCTCCAATATTCAGTGGAGTTTTCCATGCCCTAATATCTATGTGTGGTGCAAATTTGGTGAGAATCTGTGAGTTTAAAGTAATGCTTCAAAGAGTATTTCAAGGAAAATATTGATCCAGAATCCAGATCCAGATCACCTCCCAAATTCAGTGGAGTCTTCCATGCCCTAATATCTATGTGTGGTACAAAGAGTCTTCCATGACCTAATATGTATCTGTGTTGAAAATCTCTTCAAAGTCCGTGCAGTAGTTTTGACATAATCCTGCTAACAGACACACAGACAGACAAATATGTAAATAAATAAGTAAACACCGATGATGTTATTACATCCTTGGAGGATGTAATAATGATAATAATAATAGTGCGTATACGATAACATCAACAACCTAAACAATTTATAAATACACTAGACAGTAAATTAACATTCAAAATGACATAATAAACAGGAAATAAAAGGGATGAGCTCCTCTTCTAAAAATTATTGAAGTCTAAGGTTTTAAACACATTGTAGACTAATTCCAGCTCATTGTTTAATTTATTACAACCCTTGAAAAAAGTCAGCTAACTTTTACATAAACACTATCTAATCTAGAGCCCATGGATCACCACGGGCAACACGCTAGTAATTAATTTTATGTCCAGTAAAGTCCAAAGTGCATTGAAGTGCAAATAAATTAGGATTTTTGTGATGAACAAGTACTGTGATATTAAAAAAATAGCCTCCAAGTTAAGAATACTTATCTTTTTATAGTGAGTACATTTTACACATTACTACCTTCCGATGAACAATTTATACATTTATTTGCCCGTCAAAATAAGCTAACTTTGTCAAGAGTCATATATTCAGTGCGCACATTGAGTCACAGAGACTACGTGGTGAAGGGTAGGAGGTGCCCGCCTGAGGATTTGACGAGGGAGTTTAGCGTGGAAATTTTTTTGTCTGCTCAAAAATCAAGTGACACTGGGGCGCTTCCCCCCCTCTCCCCCCATGCGACTGAGGAAAAGGGACAGTGAACAGCAGTGAATCTCGCGCTGAACTGCTTGCGGATGCCATGTGCAGGCTTTCACAGCACAGTGCCTTAACAGATGTAGCTGTGACCTTCAGATTGTTTTCTTCTCTTCTACATAATTTTATCTTCCCATCATACGTTGGACATGTTATTGTTGTCACTGGATAAGCTCTTCTTCTTCTTCTTTGTCTTGCGGCTGTTCTTGTTAGGGGTCGCCACAGCAGATCAATCGTTTCCATCTCACCCTGTCTTCTGTATCTTCCTCTGTCACACCAACAACCTGCATGTCCTCCCTCAGCACATCCATTAACCTCCTCTTTGTCCTCCCTCTTCTCCTCCTGCCTTGTGGCTCCATCCTCAGCATCCTTTTCCCTATATGAACTTTGAACTTATTTATTTGGCACACAACTCGTCAATTACAAAAACTGATATACAAGACAATTCCACAGTGACATGTGTGACCAAAAAGGGGGTGAGCAGAAGCAAAGCTTGTAAACACCCACCCCATATATACATACATACATATATACACATTACCTACCCCCAGAGCAAGCACACAGGCGACAGTGGCAAGGAAAAACTCCCTCTGATGTATTGAGGAAGAAACCTCAAGCAGACCAGACTCTAAGGGGTGACCCTCTGCTTGGGCCATGTAACAAACACATTTAACAACACAAACTCAAATCCCATTATCATAAACATATCAAGTGAACACCGTGTCTTCGTCTACATACATATTTACATACATATACAGTATACATGTATACACACACCAACATACACCTAGCCTTCTTTCTCTCGGTCGGGGCGGTTGCAATTTTCTCTCCTCCTCCCTCCCCAACTTTCCTGCTACTGTAGCGTGTTTTGTCTGTGAGGCTGCCAGCCCTGCAACTCTGGAAAACGGCAAAATGGATCTGATCAAGTGGTCTCTGAACGCAATTGATACTATTTTTTCCACAAGGCACTTGGGAGCAGAGGACCCAACCTGTCCTGCCGGGACACATGTGCCGGGTTACATGATGGACAGCTGGCGGAGGTGGCAAGTCATGTGCCTGTACACGTTGTCTGTGGAGGACGTTGAAGATGTTTACTTATTTGGAGCTGTGGTGACCGGGTTTTTGCTGTGTGGAGTGGCCACAGCACTGGTTTACTGGAAAATTAAGACAGTGGAGGCGGCATTAATTGGCTCGTCCAGGCTGCCCCACATGATTGATTCGATTGGAAAGGCAGTGTCAGCTCAGTCGGCGGCGGTCAACCGCACGTTGGAATCCATCTCGGGGAGAATAGCTGCACTGGAAAACCACTTTGATCGTCTGTAAGACCACATCTCTCCTGTATTCAGATGTATTTAGGAGCCACTCTGAAGTTTCAGACAGTGGAATCTGCCAGGCGTCTGTTAATCTGGATATCTATTTGGTTTCCAAACACCAGCTGTCCTTCAAGGTCGCTGGGATAAAATCCTCCCCCCGAAGAACACTCCTGATAGCCTCGCTCCTCGTCTCCCCCACCTCCTTGTCTTCCCCTGCCCCTCCCTTCCCAGTTCTGAGATGTTGACTGTGGGACCTTGAGACTCTGGTGGACTGATTCAGGACTGGGATCCCCCCACCCAGGATGGACAGATAAGGCCTGATGGTGCCTCAAGGGCGGCCTTTCCGGGCTGTCTGTCTGGACACTGGACACATCCAAGTCTCGGCTGTTGTCTGTCGTCCGTTGTGTTTTTTTTGTTTTTGTTATGACTGTTTTCTGTGCTATGGGTTTTTTTTCTCTCCAGTGGTGCTGCGGGAGTTCAACGCAGCAGCAATGGAGGTTTTTCTTTTCCCAAGTCTTTTCTTGTGTGTGATTTTATATGTGTTCATGTACCGGACCGGCTTATGTGTGTTGTTGTTTGTTAAGTGTGTCATGAGGCCGGTCAAGGTTTGCTCAGCCCTGCTCATGACCTAGGGCAGGGATATACATCTGAAGCTGGTCCCCGGGCGCCAAAAAGGCGACCTCTGCTCCTAACTGGCAATTAGGATGGGTAAAATGCAGTAAACACATTTAATTGTGCAGGGAACATGTTCCTATGTGCATATGACAATAAACGTCTTTTGAATCCTTTGAATCCCCTAACATACATACATAATTACACACACACACACACACACACACACACACATATACACATATACATGTATAATATATATACATATACATAGATACACATACACATATACATACATGCACATATACAAATGAATGTTACTGTACAAGTTCACAATTACAACTGACAACACAAAACTCATCATACTTCATTAGATACATATCTTGAAAACATCATTTTTTTTTATATTGATTTTTAAACTGATTGATATTTGGACATCATTTGAGTTGAGTTGAGTTTGAGTTCATCCGTCAGGTTATTCCATAATCTAGGGCCACACATGGAGACACAGAAACCTTTCCTGGTCGTCCGAGTGCCAGCAATTTTAAAATGATACAAACCCCATCAATTATATTTTCCCTCTCTCTCAGTAAAATATTCTTGAATTCTGAATGGCACTTCTTTATTTTTCACTTTGTGCATTAATTGAACAGTCTTGAATGAAATCATATCATTAAGTTTTAATATTTGAGATTTAATTAACAGTGGGTCGGTGTGGTCTCGATAACCTGCATTATGAATTGTCCTTAATGCTCTTTTTTGAAGAATGAATGGTTGCAATGTAGTTTTGTAATTGTTGCCCCAAACTTCAGCGCAATAAGTCAAGTAGGGTGCAACCAAAGAACAATAGAGTATGCAGTGCTTGGCAATCAAGAACATGCTTTACTTTATTTAATACTGCAATACTTTTTGATATCTTCATTTGAATATGCTGAATATGAGCTTTCCAATTAATTATTTTCATCAATAATGACACCTAAAAACTTATTCTCTTTGACACATTCTGTTTACCCCATGTATATTTAACTGAATTTGTATGTCTTTTTTTTATCATTTCCAAATAACATCAATTTAGTTTTAGACAAATTTAATGATAATTTGTTAATATCAAACCATCTCTTTAACTTTATCATTTCTGTTCCTAAATCACATAATAATTGTTCCAGATTTTTCCCTGAGCAAAACAGGTTTGCGTCATCTGCAAAGAGCACAGTTTTAACCATATCTGAGACTTTACATAAATCATTAATGTATAAAATAATTAATTTTGGGCCCAACCCAGAACCCTGTGGTAGCCCACAAACAATGTTCAGATATGAAGAACAGTATTCCCCAAGTTTAACAAAGTGCTTTCGATTTTGTAAGTAGCTTTTAATCCAACTCAGAGCAACTCCTCTGATCCCATACAGTTCCAACTTTTGAAATAATATATTGTGATCAGTTGTGTCAAAAGCCTCTCTTAAGTCAATAAATAAACCTGCAATTATTACCCTTTGGTCCACATGTTTATTGATCTCTTCAATGGAATCGAGCAATGCCCATGTCGTGGACCTTTTTGCTCTAAAACCATATTGACTTTCATCAAGCAAGTTGTGTCGATCTATAAATTTATCCAGTCTGCTGTTGTAAAGTTTTTCCAGTATCTTTGAAAATTGTGACAGTAGAGACACAGGCCTGTAGTTAGTAAAAAGATGCTTGCTGCCAGATTTGAATAAAGGTATCACTTTTGCCACTTTCATAATGTTAGGAACAATCCCAGTTTGAAATGATTAGTTAAAAATATATGATAATGGTTTTGCGATTTCAGTGATTATTCGCTTTACTAAGGACATATGTACCTCATTATGATCCGTTGACTTTTTACGTTTACTGTGTACTAACTATGTTAATAATTTCCCTTTCATCTACTGGGCTGAGAAACATTGTGTGCGAATTTCTGGCGATTAATTGCTGATTTTCTCATGTACTGAGTGGGATTTCAGCTGCCAGATCTGGCCCAACATTAGCAAAAAAATTTATTGAAACTATTCACTACTTGGCTCATGTTATATTTATCTTTGTTGTCATAAGTAAAGTATGTTGGATAGTTATTTGATTTGAGTTTATTTGCTATAATACTATTCAATATTTTCCATGTTTCCTTTATATTGTTTTTATTATCGTTTAGTATTTTTCCAAAGTATGATTTTTTACAGTTCCTCATAATAGTTGTTAGTTTATTTTTACAGTCCTTATATTTAACCTCTGCCTGTCTTGATTTACTTTTATTGAATTCTCTGTATAGCCTTTTTTTTTTACACGCCTTTTGAAGACCTTTTGTTATCCATGGGTTAGCTTTATAGTTATTATTTTTGTTATACTGTATAATTGGACAATTTTTGTTATATATATATTGAGAAATATGTTTATATTTATATATTGAGATATATATAAATATATAACAATATATTATCCGTTAACCTGTCCATCACCACTGCAAACAAGAAAGAACTCAGAGCTGATCCTTGGTGTAACCCCACCTCCACCTTGAATGAGTCTGTCATTCAGACTGCGCATCTCACCGCTGTCACACTATTCTTGTACATGTCCTGCACTACCCTAACATACTTCTCTGCCACTCCAGACTTCCTCATACAATACCACAGCTCTTCTCTTGGCATCCTATCATAAGCTTTTTTTAAGTCCACAAACACACAATGTAACTCTTTCTGGCCTTCTCTGTACTTCTCCAACAGTATTCTCAGAGCAAACATTGCATCTGTAGTGCTCTTTCTTGGCATGAAACCATATTGCTGCTCACAGATCTTCACCTGTTTTCTAAGCCTAGCTTCTACTACTCTTTCCCATAACTTCATGCTGTGGCTGATCAACTTTATGCCTCTGTAGTTACTGCAGCTCTGCACATCACCCTCGTTCTTGGAAATAGGAACCAGCGCACTTCATATCCACTCCTCAGGCATCCTCTCACTTTCCAAGATTTTATTAAACAATCTGATTAGAAACTCTACTGCCATCTCTCCTAGACATTTCCATGCCTCCACTGGAATGTCATCTGGACCAACTGCTTTGCCACTCTTCATCCTCTTCATAGCAGCCCTCACTTCTTCCTTACTAATCTCTTGTACTTCCTGATTTACTCTCACCACATCATCCAGCCTTTTCTCTTGCTCATTTTCTTCATTCATCAACTCTTCAAAATATTCCCTTCACCTTCTCAGCACACACTCCTCACTTGTCAGCACATTACCATGTGCATCTTTTACCACCGTAACGAGTTGCACATCCTTTCCAGCTCTGTCCCTTTGTCTGGCCAATCGGTACAAGTCCTTTTCTCCTTCCTTACTATTCAACTTCTTGTACAGCTCGCGTTATGCCTTTTCCTTCGCTTTTGCCACTTCTCTTTTAGCCTTATGCTGCATCTCTTTGTACTCTTGTCTACTTTCTTCATCTCTCCGACTATCCCAAAACTTTTCCGCCAACCTCTTTCTCCTTATGCTTTCCTGGACCTCTTCACTCCACCACCAAGTCTCCTTGTCTTCCTTCCACTTTTCCAGTTATCCAAAATTGGTTCCCCTCCAACCAGTGCTTCTCTCACCTGCTCACTAAATTTCACACAACAGTCTTCCTCCTTCAGCTTCCACCATCTGATCCTTTGTTGAGCTCTCACTCTCTTCTTCTTCTTTACCTCTAAAGTCATCCTACAAACAACCATCCTATGCTGTCTAACGACACTCTCTCCTACCACCACCTTGCAGTCTCTGATTTCTTTTAGCTTGCATCTCCTATAAAGAATGTAGTCCACCTGTGTGCACCTTCCTCCACTCTTACATGTTACCCTGTGCTCCTCCCTTTTCTTAAAGTAGGTATTCACCACAGCCATTTCCATTCTTTTAGCAAAATCAACTACTATCTGTCCTTCCCCATTCCTGTCCTTGATACCATAACTACCCATTACTTCCTCATCACCTCTGTTCCCTTCACCAACATGCCCATTGAAGTCGGCTCCTATGACCACTCTTTCATGCTTGGGCACACTCTCCACCATCTCCACCACCACTTCAGGGCATTAAATGTGTCACAGATTGGTCTAAGAACCTTTATTTTCAATGAGATGCTTCGCATTTTTGATGCATCATGTTGTGTCAAAAGCCGAGTTGACACGACGCTCTGCTGGGAGCGTGCATTGCTCCTTGTCGTCAAGCCGCTGTGGTCAAAGTTCAGTCCAATCCAACTTTCACTGCTTCGCACTGTGAGATAGCTTTGCGCTGTCTAATAGAAACGAGGCATCAGGCCAAAACATGGAAGACTACAGTGCAGAAATGTGTCACAGAACTGCAAATTTATACACAGCAGTTTTCTGAAGAAAATCCTTACAAATGTAGTGTATTCATTTATTAGAGCAATAAATGTCGCAAATTATTGAATAAAACGTCACACGCGGGCACTAAAATAAATGTAGCATAATTACAAATATTCAGGCCTCACACAGCGAACCAATAAATATATGTACCGGATATTTAATAAAGCCTCCACACAGGGAACCAAAACAATGTAACCATTTAGTTAAATCTAGATCAGCTCACACCAGAGCACCAAAAGAGGGTAGTGAATAAGCAGTTAAACTCCCAAATTGAATTAGATTGGATTAGTCCCCATCTGATGAGTCACCAAAATAATTAACAATTTAGGGTTTAAGTCAAGTCAAGTCAAGTCAGCTTCATTGTCATTTCTACAATACATCACAGACATATTGAGAACTGAAATACCTGATCTCTGGACTCCCTGACCTCACAAAAGAAGGTATTTAAGAAATATAATAACAAAGTATAAATATCAAGTGTAGAGATCTAACAGCTGTAAAAAAAAAAAAAAAAAAGTTGTAATAGTATAATTGTAACAAAATTATACAAAAGGTAAATTGTAAACAAACAAATACTTGTAGTGCAAAGTGGCAGGACAACATAGTGCAAAGTGGCAGGACAACATTCAGCAGTAATGGATATGTGCAAATTCCATGACCAGAGCAAGAATATATACAGTTGTTGATCATTGTGCAGAGAGTATCGTATGTATAAAGTACAATATCTTCAGAGCAGCTTAGATTAGGGAGGTTAGGGAATTGGCGGGAGTGGAAAGTGAAACAGTCCAGTTTGTGTTTATGTGTGAGTGGAGGGCAGCAAGGGGGAAAGGGGGCAAAGCAGGGAGGGAGTTGAGTGTCCTGACAGCCTGGTGGAAAAAGCTGTCTCTCAGCCGGCTGGTCTTGGCCTGGAGACTGCGCAGTCTCCTCCCCGACGGCAGCAGGCTGAAGAGACTACGTAATGGATGAGTGGGGTCACTTACGATCCTAGAGGCTTTCCGGGTGAGGCGGGTGTTGTACAGTTCTTGGAGGGGTGGGAGAGAGGTGCCCGTGATCTTCTCCGCTGCTCTCACGATGCGTTGAAGGGACCTACGGCAAGTCGCTGTGTAGGCGCCGTACCACACCGTGATGCAGCATGACAGGACACTCTCGATCGTACCCCTGTAGAACATGCACATGATGTGTGGTGTTGCTCCGACTCTTCAATGTTTGCGGAGAAAGTAGAGGTGTTGATGAGCCCTCTTGGCCAGTGATGCGGTGTTAGTGGTCCAGAAGAGATCCTCCGACACATGCACACCCAGGAACTTGGTGCTGCTCACCCTCTCCACAGCAGCACCATCGATGGTCAGAGGGGAGTGTTGGGTGTGCACTCTCCTGAAGTCCACAACAATCTCCTTCGTCTTCTCCACATTCAAAAGGAGATTGTTGTTCTCGCACCACATGGTCAGCCAGCTGATCTCGCTCCTGTAATGGGTCTCGTCGTTGTTCCTGATGAGACCCACCACGGTTGTGTCATCCGCAAACTTGACGATGAGGTTTGAGCTGTGAAGTGGTGTGCAGTCATGGGTCAGCAGTGTGAAGAGGAGGGGGCTCAGCACACATCCCTGGGGGGCCCCCGTGTTCAGAGTGATGGTGTGGGATGTGTTGCTGCCGACCCGCACTGCCTGAGGTCTCCCGGTCAGGAAGTCCAGCAGCCAGTTGCACAGTGAGGTGTTCAGACCCAGTTGGTCGAGTTTGATGACCAGCTGCTGAGGGATGATGGTGTTGAATGCTGAACTGAAATCAATGAACAGCATCCTAACATATGAGTCTTTATTGTCCAAGTGTGTGAGGACTGGATGGAGGACAGCACTGATGGCATCCTCTGT
Organism: Thalassophryne amazonica; assembly: GCF_902500255.1. NCBI lineage: Eukaryota > Metazoa > Chordata > Actinopteri > Batrachoidiformes > Batrachoididae > Thalassophryne > Thalassophryne amazonica. The sequence continues at coordinate 34,988,407 of NC_047104.1, read as the reverse complement.
TGAGCGGTTGGACCGGTATGCAAACTGGAAGGGGTCTAGGGAGGGGGGGAGTGCAGACTTGATGTGTTTCATGACTAACCGTTCGAAGCACTTCATGATGATGGGGGTGAGTGCGACAGGACGGTAGTCATTGAAGCTGGATGGTGTGGACTTCTTCGGCACCGGGATGATGGTGGTGGCTTTGAGGCACGTGGGAACGACCGACTGGCGCAACGAGGTGTTAAAGATGTCCGAAAAGACATCTGCGAGTTCCCCCGCGCAATCCCTCAGTACGCGGCCAGCAATGTTGTCAGAACCAGATGCTTTCCGGGCATTGATCCTGCTGAATGTTCTCCTCACACTGTCTGCAGTCAGTGTGATCACCTGGTCACCCAGATGGGGGGGGGGACTTGTGCGCCAGTGTGGTGTTAAGGGCCTCAAAGCGGGCGAAGAAGTTATTAAGGTCATTCAGCAGGGAGGTGGAGTTGCCGCAGGTCTGTGGCGGTGGCTTGTAGTCGGTCAAAGACTGCAGTCCTTGCCACATGCTAAGTGCGTCCCTGCTGTCGCTGAAGCGGTGGGCTATTCTCCTGAAGTACTCCTTCTTCGCCATCCTGATGCCGCGTGACAGGCTGGCTCTAGCTGTCCTCAGGCCAACTTGATCTCTCGCTTTGAAGGCCGCATTCCGGGCCTTCAAAAGCCTGTAGACTTCACCTGTCAGCCACGGCTTCTGGTTGGGTCGGATGGTGATGGTCTTTAAGACTGTTACATCGTCCACACATTTGGAGATGTACGCTGTAACCGAGTCGGTGTACTCCTGGAGGTCGATGGTGGTGGAGTTGTGTAAGGCAGCTTGCTTGAACACCGCCCAGTCTGTGGTGTTGAAGCAATCCTGGAGTGCCTCTACAGCTCCCTCTGGCCACACTCTGACCTGCTTCCGAACTGGTTTAACTACTTATTATATAATTTAAGTTTAAATACTTATTATATAATTATTACTCAGGGCATCACCTATTTATAGCATAGGTACTTTCATTTAAACATTCATTAATTAATCAGTCTCAATTTAATTAAATCAGTCTCTGATCTGAAAGTCTCTGAATTCACAATATGATTGACCAAGGGTTTCCTTCTGAACACAAAATGAACCACAGCAGAAATATTTACAATTTATTTACAAGTATACAAGAACTAAACAGTTTACTGGCATTTTTGTGGACAGTAATTAAATAAGTTCATTCATGGAAACAATTTTCTTACTCATGAGATGTTGGAAGAAAGAGAGATAAAGCTTAAAGACTTTAAGTAGATAAATCTGATTGGAATTTAGTGATGAACTTTGAAGCCAGTTAATTTTAAGAAATTATTAAACAAACATATGAATATGTTTAAAAAGAAGCAGAAGTAAAAATATCCACTTTTTATCCATAGACAACAAACCCTTTTTCTGGAACCTTTAACTGGGTCACTTAGCTGGTCCGTTTGAAGAGATGGTTCAGATGATCCGTCCATCCGTCATTGATGTTCATGCTCTGGGCAGCGTGAGCTCACTTGGATCAAGGGGTTAACTCAGCGGTCTCCCGGCGACCACGGGCTGGTTATAGCGACCGGGTGGCTGCTTGCAGTTTGTCGTCAGCTGGCTGGACCTTAGAGGTGGAAGGTGTTTGTTGAAAATGGTTTCTGGTAGCTTTTCAAAAGCTTGTTGGATCCAGATTAAAAATCTTTGTGAATTTAGAAAAAGGTTAAAACTTTAATAGTGTTGAAAAAAACAATATAGCCGATAGAAAAGGAGGGTTGCTTTTCTGTAAATTCATTATTAATTTGAAAAGCTCAGCTTGGAAGTCCTCTTAAAAATCCAAAAGACTTGATGCACCTTAAAGCGTCAGGTTAAACTTTAGGTTTGTCAAAAATAAAGGATGAATGAATGAATGCCACGTGGTAACTTAGCTTAGCGTAGCAATGGAGCCTTGGTCCAAAAATAAAAATTAAGCATTAAAGAAAGAGAGAGAAGAAAGGAGAGTTGCAGAGCGCTCCAAGAGAGCGAGCGAGAGAGACTCGGTTCTAAATTTTTACAGGGGACTGACGTCACCAAACTCCGCCCATTTAGGGTGTGTAGTTTCACAGACCACTTCACATGTTCACGGGGCAGATAGAAATGATGCAACTATTTAAACACATTAACTATTTTGAAATACTATTTGTTCTAAGACACTCAAATGGATACACATTATTAATCGTCACATAAACACTTCATTTGGTTAAGGCAGAATACTTCATCAACATATTGATGATGGAGGAAGAATCACACTTAAACAACACCAGTGGCAAGAACACATATCAATAAATGGAATGACTACATGCAAAGCATTTTGTTTGATTAATCAATACAAACATTGGAAGTTTTTTAGATATGAATAAAAAGAAATACTGATGCAATTCTTTATTTTAAAAGAATGTCTTGTTCTTCACTTAAACCTAAATATAACTGCTTGTCAAGATAAAGTTTATGACCATGTGTTATCATGGGGGAAGGGTCCTCTAGCAGTGAGGAGAGGTTCTGTCCAGGGCTTGAAGTCATAAAATTTGGGTTCTCCTGGCCTGGAGAAGCTCAGATTCTGACATGAAGCACTTATAATGTCATGTAAAAAACGTTTCTCACATTACAACAATTGTAACTAAATCGTTTTAAGTAAAAAAAAATAAATTATTTTGAAATCTTTGTTAATCTGTAAATTAAAAGCATAACTTACCTGTTGTTTCAGATGAGATGATTTCTTGATTAACATTATAAGAAACCTTGGACATTTATTTTTAGACAAATAAAATAGCATAAAAACTAATGTGTACATTTTTAAATCTTGTAGGTTCAGTCATATTTGCATTTCAACCAGGACAAAAAGACACCGTAAATAAATATAAATATTTATTTAAATGCAACAGGAGATGATTTAGGGCCCCTTCACACATAGCACAAATAAGTACAACTCAGGGAAACTCACGGCGGAACAGCTCATATGAGTGAACCACGAAAAAACACTGCGCCAACGGGCAGGCATGCACGATGCCGCTGCGACGGTTCATGCACATGGGAACACAGTGTGACCAGCTGCACCACATTGCACTGCTGATGTGGAGAACAATAAAGTAAAAAACAGCTGTATAATTAGTGAATATTACTGGGTTGATATAAATAATACATAAAAGGGGATGCAATACAGAACCCTGTGGTTAAATAATCCTGGTTAAAAAAATGTCACTCACGGGATTCGAACCTATAAGCTCTGATTACCAGATGGAAACTTTACCACTACACTACCATCGCTGACGTGTAATCAGTGCAGAAAAATGCTTGAAATCAATAAGGACATGAAGGATGTGTGCTGTGTCTGGCCGCTGGACCGCAGGAGGCGAAAGATAATTTATGTATTTCCACGTGAGGACAGCAGGCAGGGATATGGCTCACAGAGGAATGTTGTAAGTTCATGTCCTTCCAAACACAGAAAGTGTTTTCAAGCTGCAACGTCCAGGAGCAGAGATCTTTACAGCCACAGCTGTGAGAAGACAGGCCCCCCCCCTTGTCCATTCAGCGCCCAGACCAACATGTCACTCTGTGTTATGTGGTCATTCATTTTTGTTATTTGTTATGTAATTATGTATGTAGGTATTGTCGTAATTATTTATATAACTGTCCTGGTGGTGGTTTCTGTGTTTGTAATGTGTGCACTGAGCCATCATCCAGCTGTCAGTGTGCTCTGAGATCAGCTGACAGGCCCCTCCCCGTGCTGCGTCTGATCAGACCTGGCTGTCCAGCCCCCATGTGATCAGATCTATACATACATATAAGCATTTTATGCAAGTGAGCCCCCCCGGGCAGATGTGTTGGGAGAACGGGGGTTGGGGGGCGAGACATGCACACTTGTGCAAGACACATGCACCACATGTGTGTGGCTTTTTGCAACTCCACAGTTGTGGGGGCACTAAGACAAATTTCACATCCAGCTCAACAGTGATTGTCTGCTGACTGTTTTCATGCTAACAGCGTGAATGACCACACATTTTCTAAGTGCCAAACAAGTGGTGTTCAATGTTCGTGTGTGTCAGCTGGAAATTCCAGCTGACATCTGCTGTGAGAGGTTTCGATGGGCTCTCACAGTGCACACGCTTTCTTTCAGCCACTGGTGTGCACAAATACTTGTAGCAACAGCTGTATGAGGCGTTAGAGGCAGGTACGATTTTATAGGTACAGGTACGATTTTATATTTTGCTTACGATTCTTGCTTCATGCGCACTTCATGCACAAGTCAACCACATTCATATTGTTTGAAGGGGCCCTTAACAATAACTGAAGTGTGTCTGTTAATTAGGATTTCTCAATGTGACATAAACCTCATGATGAAATCATTTTTTTAATTAAGTCATTTCAAGTTTTAATTACGTCTTCATTGAGTATGTGATTGTTTTTAATGTTGTGATCAGGACAGAGTAATTTTTAAAATATGAATTTGACTAGTGATTGTGAATGTTTTAAAATTATGCACAATAGGGGCAGAGCTTCTACTTGTGCAAATGTCTTTCTGACTGAACTTTGAATTCATGGACATTAAGCTTTTTAAAACAATTAAATAGTTGCTGTTTAAAGATGGGAAATGGACTGCATTTATATAGCACTTTTCCATCTGCATCAGATGCTCAAAGCACTTTACAGATAATTCCTCACATTCACCCTAATGTGAGGATGCTGCCATACAAGGTACTCACTACACACCGGGAGCAACTAGGGAATTAAGGACCTTGCCCAAGTGCTCTAAGTGATTTTCCGGTCAGGCTGAGATTTGAACTGAGGATCCTCTGGTCTCAAGCCCAACGCTTTAATCACTAGACCATTGCCTCCCCTAAGGTGTTGGTTTGCTGGACTCTCAGGACATTTAATCAGATGGTCTCCTCTGCAGCTTCAACCTCTGGTGGAGTTTTTGAAGACACATTTCTCACATTTTGAAGAGCAGAGATGTTTTCTTCTACCTTCTGGACTTCAGGTTTTGGTGTTAAGGTCATCACTGGAAACTTTTGAAGCACCTGGATTGAGGTTGTCTGCCCAGAAAATGTTCCTGATGTGGGACAACAACAACAACAACAACAACAACAAAACATTTCTTGAAATATAAAGTAACAAAAAAGAGTAAAAAAAAAAAAAAAACCTTAAGTGATTTAAAGTTGAGTTTTTTTGTAGTCTCAGAAGTAACAATTAAAAAAAACTGTAGCTTTATTTGGTAATAAAAACAGAGTGAACCATTTACAAATTAAAACGTTCACCCAGCTTGACTATGATTCTGCAGCTAAAAGGCTAAGCTAATGTTAGCCAAGCAGTAAACCTTTAGCAGTGCAGTAGCATCACGTTTTACTTTAAATTATTCTCACCTCAGACAAATTTGCAGAACTAACCTCCGTTGGTTAAACTGGGTGTTTGTATATATCCAAAAGTGAGGAATTTCTCATTGAGTGGGTCTGCTCCATCACCCTGGCTGCAGTGTCTCGTTCTGCCCAGAAATGTGGTCTGAACCCCACCTGCTCCATGTAGCTCTGCCTGCTGTCACAGCTCGATCGATCCCACCCTCTGATTAGTCCTCCTTCAGCTCGACGTCACCCCGAAAAGTCACTGAAAAAAGTTTCTCCCAGCAGGGTGATGGGAGACTCATTCTACTGCTGTTTTTTTTCCAACATGTCTGACGTATCCAACGCAAGGGGAGGTATCATTCGATGCTAATGAAGTGTGCGGTGTCAAAGGTCCTTTAGGCTCTTCTTTCTGTAGCTTATCATGTTGCAAAATCTTCAGGCCTTTCCTTAACTGTTGACTTTGTCATAGATATGCCCAGCTCTTGGCAGGCATTCTTGATTTGCCCAACAATTGTGTACTGTGTCTTCAGTCATTCAGAACTCCTATTGTTGTTGGTCGTAAGTGAATGTTGGTCTACCTGAACTCATCAGTAAGAATGTGTGGAGTGGGTAGCTCAGTGGATACAGAGATGGGCTATAATAAGTAGGTCTAGGGTCAATTCCCAATCATACCACCTTTCTGTGTTCTTGCACAAGACACCTCATTGTTTTAGTCCACCCAACTGTAAATGGGTACCAGCCTTGTCTGGGGAAGTGACCAGTGTTGGACTGGCGTATTTTGCCACAGTAAATGTCATTGGCACTTAGCAGATTCCAGCAATTCCTAAATGTAAACAAAACAGTTCCAATCAAATCCAAACAGTTCTTCTCATGAGCTGTCAGTTAAAAACAATGAATGCATAACAAACATCTGTGTTTAAAAGAGCTGAGCAGCAAGTTGTTCAATCACAAAGCCTCTAACTTTTACACCGTCCATCTGATTTGGATGTAAATACCTTCAGAATAAAGCTGAAAGTAACAGGCTGAAAAACATCAAGTTCATCAGTGCAGAAATGCATCCGTTGTTCCTGCAGTAAAACAGCTTGGCAAGCGGTTTACCCTGGCAGAAGGTAAAACAGGCCTAGAGAGTTGGAGTGAGGTTGGGAGGATTAAAATAAAACTTAAAATCCATGGACAGATGTGACAGCAGGACATAATTCTTACGGATGATCGCAATAAAAAGTGGAAAAACAAGTGTGAAACCACGGGGGGGTTGCTTGTCAGTTGCTGTGAGATGTGCTACAAGTGTGGAAGATATGCAGGAAAACACAGTGGGCAATAAACTACAAATGAAAGTATTCAACTGTTCGCCCTAATACGACAGCAGAAACACGCTTGAATGCAGATTGATGAAGCAGAGAGAAAAGTGCTGTAATTCAAACATCTATCAAAGCTGAGAGTCTGCAGCATCAGCTCATGTTTATAGTTTGTTTTCAGCTCTATTACGCTGTGACGCACGGCTAAAATAACATATAACAATTCATATATACTGAACTGCACATTTGAAATGGCTCAACCAGCTAACAGCAAAAGTCACGTGAGATGTACCCAAGTGCTTTGTGCTCACAAAATGATAAATGGACTGCATTTATATAGCACTTTTCCATCTGCATCAGACTCTCAAAGCTCTTTACAATTATGCCTCACATTCACACAGACACACTCACACAACGTCAGGGTGCTGCCATGCAAGGTTCTCACTACACACTGGGAGCAGCTCAGGGATTAAGGACCCAGTTGCCCAAGGGCCCTTAGTGATTTTATGATCAAACTGAGCCCAACACTTAACCACAAAAGAATAACTACAATAAATAAATTAAATTACCAAAAATTTGTCCCTCATGGACTGAACTCTGACCTTTTTCTAAAGCTCTCACAAATTGCAAATCATCAGTCTCATCACAAAAAATGTGACAGGTGTTAACATAACATGATAGTTAATGCAGTTCTGTTACTTTAATTTGACAGTTTGACTCATGAACATAGAACAATAGAAAAATGTTTTTTTTTAATCATGAACTGCAATTACTGTATTTTCCAGAGTATAAATCACACTTTTTTACTCCATTATCAGCTCTTTAATTTGGGACTTTTGTGCTTTGTTATAGTGCACTTTTTATTATTGACAGTTGCTCTTATATTATTTGTTTAGTTTGTTCAGTGCTTTGATTCTTGTGAAAGTCTTCCCAAATAATAATTGTAATTATTATTATTATTATTACTAACAAGTGTGTGATTTTGTTAACATGATGGAAACTAGTGGAGACAACTGGAGACGTGCTCACTGCATGAAAAATGGTACACAAGCAAGACATGTACAGTGCATCTGGAAAGTACTCGTATTCAGTGTTTCGCAGTTGTGAATCTTGTGCCGTTTCACGGCCCATGACTGATGCAAGAGGTCAATTTCAGCAGAGTTCCGGTTCAGGGCACAAAGTAAGCACACCTCGTGAAGCGTGGACAACAAAACAACATCGGGCCACGGCAGAAGTTTATCAGAGGTGCTACACCTCTTCTAGATAACCCTCTCAACTTGAAAGAATGTGTCGTCATCATAATCGCTTGTGATCTCACTGAATCGGCGCCATTCACATCCTTGCTTTGCCATTGCTTATGGCCCAGTCACACGGCACACGACGATTTCTGAACAAAGGGAAAAAAGTAAAAAAAAGTCACCATTGAGAAAAGGTGGACGAAAGAGCTTTATCACAGAATAGCCTGCGAAGCAAGAGCGCAAAAGGGATGAAAGAGGAACTTAATAAAACTGAAGCTAATGATCTTGATGCTTTAAATGAAATGTGCCTGGAGCCACAGCTGGAGCAGTGTGTGTCTTCATCTCTGAGTTCCAGCACTCGGCGCTGGGATGGAGCTCATAACGCCTGATTCCTGGAGAAACTGCAAAAAGAAGCTGTGGAGATCTGTGTGCACGTCAGTGGACCCACCTGCTCTGGTTCCTCATCCAGAACAAAAGAGGGACCATCTCGTTCATCATCAGAATCCTCACTATCTGACGAGACACGCTGCGCGCTCCGTCTTGCTCCAATTAAAAAAAAAGCCTCTGGTGTGCCGAAGTCACTGCTGTATAACTGTATTATGTTCTGAGCATATATATTGATTTATAACAGAAAACTGTCAAAAGCGGGAATAAATATAAGTGTAAAGATGATTGAATATATCAGAGCTGTAAATCAATCAGTGCGTGTGAACGCGCATTGACTCACATGCGGTTATTTCAACCAGCTGCAGCTGATCCACAACGTGAATTCTGCCTTCCAGAACAGCTCTTTATATAATCATTTGAATTATCTACCTGTTGCCACATGAACAGAATGGCTGGATTGTCATTCCTACACTCATATTGTTATATTTAATAAAAATAATAAGCGCACGCAGCAGCTGCTGCTGTCGCTGATGCTGCGTTCAAATACCATTGGAAATTACACAACTTTTTTGTTGTTTTAAATTCAGCAGTTGATTGTGGCAAATAATTAACTGTATCCACACAAAAAATTAATTCTGGCCTATATAAGGAGCCCACTGAAGCTGACCCCCCACACAGATAAAAAATCCAAGCAAACAGGCTGAGTTTGCCCTGTAATTTCCGATGGTACATGAACACAGCAGCAGCCTCAGCACTCATAAACCGGCTTCTGCACTGTGTGAAAACATTCAGCCGGTCGAACAAAGTCAAACTAAACTATAACATTACAAAAACTAATCATATATATATATATATATATATATATATATATATATATATATATATATACATACACAGTGAGGAAAATAAGTATTTGAACACCCTGTGATTTTGCAAGTTCTCTCACTTAGAAATCATGGAGGGGTCTGAAATTTTCATCTTAGGTGCATGTCCACTGTGAGACATAATCTAAAAAAAAAAAATCCAGAAATCAAAATGTATGATTTTTTTTTTATAATTTATTTGTATGTTACTGCTGCAAATAAGTATTTGAACACCTGTGAAAATCAATGTTAATATTTTGTACAGTAACCTTTGTTTGCAATTACAGAGGTCATACGTTTCCTGTAGTTTTTCACCAGGTTTGCCCACACTGCAGCAGGGATTTTGGTCCACTCCTCCATACAGATCTTCTCCAAATCTTTCAGGTTTGGAGTTTCAGCTCCCTCCAAAGATTTTCTATTGAGTTCAGGTCTGGAGACTAGCCAGGCCACTCCAGGACCTTGAAATCCTTCTTACGGAGCCCCTCCTTAGTTGCCCTGGCTGTGTGTTTGGGGTCATTGTCATGTTGGAAGACCCAGCCATGACCCATCTTCAATGCTCTTACTGAGGGATGGAGGTTTTTTGCGAAAATCTTGCAATACATGACCCCATCCATCCTCCCTTCAATACGGTGCAGTCGTCCTGTCCCTTTTGCAGAAGAGCACCCCCAGAGTATGATGTTTCCACTCCCATGCTTCATGGTTGGGATGGTTTTCTTGGGGTTGTTCTCATCCTCTAAACATGGTAAGTGGAGCTGATTCCAAAAAGCTCTATTCTGGTCTCATCTGACCACGTGACCTTCTCCCATGTCTCCTCTGGATCATCCAGATGGTCATTGGTGAACTTCAAATGGGCCTGGACATGTGCTGGCTTGAGCAGGGGGACCTTGCTGCCCTGCAGGATTTTAAACTATGACAGTATCATGTGTTACTAATGTAATCTTTGTGACTGTGGTCCCAGCTCTCTTCAGGTCATTGGTCAGGTCCTCCTGTGTAGTTCTGAGCTTTCTCAGAATCATCCTTACCCCACAAAGTGAGATCTTGCATGGAATCCCAGACCGAGGGAGATTGACAGTCATCTTGTGTTTCTTCCACTTTCTAATAAATAATCATAACAGTTGTTGTCTTCTACCAAGCTGCTTGCCTGTTGTCCTGTAGTTCATCCCAGCCTTGTACAGGTCTACAGTTTTGTCCCTGGTGTCCTTAGACAGCTCTTTGGTCTTGGCTATGGTGGACAGGTTGGAGTGTGATTGACTGAGTGTGTGAACAGGTGTATTTTATACAGGTAACAAGTTCAAACAGGTGCAATTAATACAGGTAAAGAGTGCAGAATAAGAGGGCTTCTTAAAGAAAAATTAATAGGACTGTGTGAGCCAGAATTCTTGCTGGTTGGTAGGTGTTCAAATACTTATTTGCAGCAGTAACATACAAATAAATTATTAAAAAATCATACATTGTGATTTCCGGATTTTTTTTTTTTTTAGATTATGTCTCTCACAGTGGACATGTACCTAAGATGAAAATTTCAGACCCCTCCACGATTGCTAAGTGGGAGAACTTGCAAAACCGCAGGGTGTTCAAATACTTATTTTCCTCACTATATATATATATATATATATATATATATATATATATATATATATATATATATATATATATATATATATATATATATATCCATCCATGCATTTTCTTCCACTTTATCCGGAGTCGGGTCGCGGGGGCAGCAGCTCAAGCAAAGCTGCCCAGACCTCCCGATCCACACACGCCTCCCCCAGCTCCTCCGGGGGAATCCCAAGGTGTTCCCAAGCCAGCCGAGAGATGTAGTCCCTCCAGCGTGTCCTGGGTCTTCCCCAGGGCCTCCTCACAATGGGACGTGCCCGGAACACCTCTCCAGCGAGGCGTCCAGGGGGCATCCGGAAAAGATGCCCGAGCCACCTCAACTGACTCCTTTCGACGTGGAGGAGCAGCGGCTCGACTCCGAGCTCCTCCCGAGTGACCGAGCTCCTCACCCTATCTCTAAGGGAGCGCCCAGCCACCCTGCGGAGGAAACTCATCTCGGCTGCTTGTACTCGCGATCTCGTTCTTTCGGTCATGAGCCAAATCTCATGACCATAGGTGAGGATCGGAACGTAGATCGATCGGTAAATCGAGAGCTTTGCCCCCCTACTCAGCTCTCTCTTCACCACGACGGTCCGATACAGCGACCGCATCACTGCAGATGCTGCACCGATCCGTCTATCGATCTCACACTCCATCCGTCCCTCACTCGTGAACAAGACCCCGAGATACTTAAACTTCTCCACTTGAGGCAAGGACACTCCACCGACCTGAAGAGGGCAAAGCACCTTTTTCCCGTCGAGAACCATGGCCTCGGATTTGGAGGTGCTGATTTTCATCCCGGACACTTCACACTCAGCTGCAAACCGCCCCAGTGCACGCTGAAGGTCCTGATTTGACAAAGCCAACAGAACCACATCGTCCGCAAACAGCAGAGACGATATATATATATATATATATATATATAAAACTCATTTATTTAAAAAACAAAAAACTAAAAAAAAAAAACAAAACAAAACAAAAAAACAACCAAAGAAAGAAATCATGCGTACATAAGTATTCACAGCATTTGCCATGAACCTCAAAATTGAGCTCAGGTGCATCCTGTTCCCCCTGGTCATCCTTGAGATGTTTCTACAGCTTAATTGGAGTCCACCTGAGGTAAATTCAGTTGATTGGAAATTATTTGGAAAGGCACACACCTGTCTACATATAAGGTTGACAGTTGACAGGGCATGTCAGAGCACAAACCAAGGATGCCATGTGGGTTCCATTATGGAAGACGTTCAGACCCACCAAGACTCTGCCTAGAGCTGGCCGCCCATCTAAACTGAGCCATAAGGGGAGGTCAGATAGGTGACCAAGAACCCGATGGTCACTCTGTCAGAGCTCCAGGAGAGAGTGGGTCCTTCCAGAAGTACAACCATCTCTGCAGCAATCCACCAATCAGGCCTGTATGGTAGAGTGGCCTGGCAGAAGCCACTGCTTAGTAAACGGCACATGGCAGCCCACCTAGAGTTTACCAAAAGGCACCTGAAGGACTCTCAGTCCACAAGAAACTAAATTCTCTAGTCTGATGCGACAAGAATTGAACTCTTTGGTCTGAATGCCAGTTTTCATGTTTGAAAGAAACCAGGCACCATCCCTACAGTGAAGCATGGTGGTGGCAGCATCATGCTTTTTCAGCAGCAGGAGCTGAGAGACTAGTCGGGATTGAGGGAAAGATGAATGCAACAATGAACAGAGACATCCTGCATGAAAACCTACTCCAGAGCAGTCTTGACCTCAGACTGGGGTGATGCTTCATCTTTCAGCAAGACAATGACCCTAAGTAGAGTGGCTAAAAGGAGTGGCTTTAGGACAACTCTGTGAATGTTCTTGAGTGAGCCAACCAGAACGCAGACCTGAATCCCATTGAACATCTCTGGAGAGATCTGAATATGGCTGTGCACCGACCCTCCCCAGAGAGGTGATACAAAGAGGAATGGGCAAAACTGACTGAAGATAGGTGCCATCATATTCAAGAAGACTTGAGGCTATAACTGCTGCCAAAGTATTGAACAATGGCTGTGAATACTTATGTACATTTTGGTGGCCTAGGTGAGACTATGGTTTGGCAACTAGAGTGCCTTGATTAGAGAGAGTGGCGGGAGTCGAAAAAAAATTGGTCATGTGACTCATGGTGCCATCTTGGGTTCAAAATAGCGTTTGCTGTTAATCTGTCTGCATGTAAATCCAACTATTTTATTTATTTATTCACTGAAAATGCCGGGTTGTTGTGCATTTGGAGGCACAAATAGACACAGCAAGGGCTTCAGGATGCACAGATTCCCTTCAGATCTGAACAGAAGAAAAATTTGGGAAAATAAAGTCAGCCGTGTGGGATGGAAGGGACTTCATTGTCAAAGCTTTGAGAGGTAAATTTATTGTTCATTCCCATATACAGTAAAACTCAACTAAACTGTCATTGTATAAACCAGATATTCACAGTCACCAGACAAAAAAGTCCCAAAGTTTTTGTATTGTTTTCCATGTAATAAACACAGCATATAACTGATTTTGTATAATGGATTTTTGCTCGTGTCGGATAAAATGTCCTGTCCGATCCCAATGTCTTTCTATTAAACCCCTCGCATGTGAGACTGGAGTAATTTCTGTGATTTAACTTATAACAATGGCACAGGGGTCTGTCATGGCATTGCACAGCTCCACTATGAATAGTGACATCACATGAAATCTCTTTGAGCAGGATTTCTTCTCTAGATGTATCTTTAATTTTTAAAGTCATTTTAAAAATAATACACTACACACTTACTGTATTTCGTGTATGAAGCTCCTGGGTTTAAAACAAAATTACTTTATTCTTACATTTAGAAATATTAAGCCAGTAATAATAATAACTAATGTGTTGCCCGTGGGTATCCACAGGCTCTAGATTGGGTTGTGTTTCTAAAATAGGTAGTTGACATTTTTCCAGGGTGGTAATAAATGATGCAAAGTTTCTGTAATGAGTTGGAATGGCGCGTGAGTCCAGAATGTTTTTAGAACCTTAGACCTCAACACTTTTTAAAGGAAGAACCCTTTTTTCCTGTTAATTATATAATTTTTTCAATGTAAATTTACTGTCTTACTGTATTTATAAATTGTTTAGGTTCTTGTTATCATATACACACACTATTATTATTAACATTATCATTATTATTATTATTATTGCCAGTATTATTATTTTATTTTATTTTACTTCTATTTTGTCATTTGATTTTTAAATGGATCACAATGGAATTAAGTGTTTTCACTTTCTTGTGCATCCATGTATTTTTAAAGTATTTAAAATTATATTATGTACATACATTGAACGTACAAAATAAAATCATGCATGCACACACGCATACTTTTAATACATAGATGATTTACCGCCCTGTGCTGGAATGGCATGTGAGTCCAGAATGTAAATATCAACATCCATTTTTCAATGCTTTTAGGTAATATCCATAGTTTCTCCAAAAAATATTAGTCCTATCAACCTTCTGTTTTGGCAGAGTTCATCCTTGACCGTTGTTAGTAGATAGAAGTTTGAGGGGAAAAATGAATTTACTCCATTTTGGAGTAAGGCTGTAGCATAACAAAATGTGGAAAAGTGAAGTGATGTGAATACTTTCTGGATGCACTGTATGTGGCCTTTGCAGAAGTACATCCTCTCTGAGTGCCTTATAGGTTTTTAAACAGCACACAGTCCATGGCTCAATACATGTAAAATACAGTAGATTTTCAATTTCATGGTTTATTGTTTCACCCATACTTTAAATTAGAAGTGACATTGTGTCACTGCATGTTTGGACAATTTTGTGCTTTTGTTTCATGTGTTACTATGAAACTAAATGAAATGTTTGCACCCCAGAGGCTGGTCTGCCTGAGGTTTCTTCCTATAATTAATGTGCTTTCTCATGTGGTTCTCATTTGGTACTGTATAAACACTTTGAATTTTAAGTAAAATTTATTCCGAAGCTATTCATAGATTGCCCAACAGTGAATATCCAAAGTTTAACATACAAGCACATATTTGCATATTAACGTTTCACGGGGTGGCTGTGTCTGCCAGTGTTGTGACCAGTTTATCCCGTGGATTCAAAAATAATAGAGTCATAAAATTTTAAATTCATTTCAAAATCTGCATTTTAAAAATGACATGACTGAGGTTTATTTTTAGAAACATGCACCGATTTGTTTGTCATAAAATTTCAAATAACTTCAAAAAAAGATACAAGAGGCATAATTTCAAATATTATATTGCACGAAAACTCTGATACCTCAAATTTATGAATGAATGAGATCCTGTTAGTTTTCTGTGTGTTTGCACAGGAAGCTGATCTGACAGTTAAATATTTGTGAACCGCTGCTCTTGTGCACATAAAGCTTGTGAGATTATTTAAAAAAAAAAATCATCATCATATCAGCCTGGTGCAGTGCATGTGCTATGAGTGCTGAGTTATGGAGAACGCGAAAACATTTATGGAGAGTAAACATGAATTGTGTCATGTTCCAGCATAGTAAAATAATGTTGTCATGTTTCCTGACTTCAAATATTGCAATTTATTCAAACAGTTATCATGATTTTGCAGTGTTAATTACATTAATTATCAGTGTAATTAGTCAAATCTCTACAGCTGACTAATTAAGTTGTGTATCTATGCAGAGTGCTGCCACTGGTAGCACGATTTCAAAAACAAAGTTCTCCCATAATTATGTGACAATTAACCCTCCACGATGCAGCAGTTGCTATAATTTTGTGGTTGGCAAATTGTTGAATTCTCTCTCTTCCCTCACCTCCCCCTTTTGTCCCACAAAAAGGTTTTGCATCAGATTTGCAGATGAATCAAAGGCACAGAGCCTGGGGTGCTGTTCTGGGAACAGCAGTAGCTGTGACCTGCGTGGGTCTGGTGGTCTACCTCATCAAGAAAAAGAAAACCCGCAAAGGTTTCTCTCACAGGAAACTGATTGAGGAGTTCCCTACAGACCCGGGTATGTTACATGCAACACTTTCACTCCCTCACCTATTCACTCACTCTTGACATTGTTTCCACCTGCATTGCTGCACAAGAAGAGAATTATGGGTAATCTTTCTAAAACACAGTGAGCACATTTACATGCACAATAAAAAATTATCGTTATCAGATTTTTGGAGTTATTGCCTATTAAAGTGGTCATATAAATGCTAATGGCATTATGCTACATACAGTTGTATGCAAAAGTTTGGGCACCCCTGATAATTTTCATGATTTTCCTTTATAAATCATTGGTTGTCTAGATCATAAATTTCAGTTAAATATATCATGTAGCAGACAAACACAGTGATATTTGAGAAGTGAAATTAAGTTTATAGGATTTACAGAAAGTGTACAATAATTATTTAAACAAAATTAGGCAGGTGCATAAATTTGGGCACCCCAAAATAAAAAAATTTAGTAGATCCTCCTTTTGCAGAAATAACAGCCTCTAAATGCTTCCTATAGCTTCCAATGAGAGTCTGGATTCTGGTTGAAAGTATTTTGGACCATTCTTCTTTACAAAACATCTCAAGTTTGTTGGTTTCCGAGCATGGTCAGGCCGCTTAAAATCACACCACAGATTTTCAATGATATTCAGGTCTGGGGACTGAGATGGCAATTCCAGAACGTTGTACTTGTTCCTCTGCATGAATGCCTTAGTAGATTTTGAGCAGTGTTTAGGGTCATTGTCTTGTTGAAAGATCCAGCCCCTTTGTCACTGATTCATGAACATTGTTCTCAAGAATCTGCTAATATTGACTGGAATTCATGTGACCCTCAACATTAACAAAATTCCCAGTACCTGCACTGGCCACACAGCCCCACAGCATGATGGAACCACCTCCAAATTTTACTGTAGGTAGCAAGTGTTTTTCTTGGAATGATGTGTTCTTTTTTAGCCATGCATACCACCCCTTGTTCTGTCCAAATAACTCAATTATAGTTTCATCAGTCCACAGCACCTTATTCCAAAATGAAGCTGGCTTGTCCAAATGTGCTTTAGCATACCCCAAGCGACTCTGTTTGTGGCGTGTATGCAGAAAAGGCTTCCTCTGCATTAGAGCATCTCCTTGTGCAAAGTGCGCTGCATAGTTGAACGATGCACAGAGACAATATCTGCAGCAAGATCATGTTGTAGGTCTTTGGAGCAGGTCTGTGGGTTGACTATGACTGTTCTCACCATCCTTTGCTTCAGCTTATCTGAGATCTTTCTTTGCCTGTCACTTTGGCCCTTAAGTAGTACTGTGCATGCGGTCTTCCATTTCCTCACTACGTTCCTCACAGTGGAAACTGACAGCTGAAATCTCTGAGATAGCTTTATGTATCCTTCCCCTAAACCATGATGTTGAACAATCTATGTTTTCACATCATTTGAGAGTTGTTTAGAGGCTCCCCTTGTTGCCACTCATTAGAAGAGATTCAAAGAGGGGAAACATTTGCAAATGGCCACCTTAAATACCCTTTCTCCTGACTGGATTCACCTGTGTAAGGAGGTCAAGGGTCAATGAGCTTACAAACCAATTTTGTGTTCCAATAATTAGTGCTACATGTATTCAAATCAATAAAATGACCAGGGTGCCCAAATTTATGCAACTGCCCAGTTTTGTTTGAATAATTATTGCACACTTTCTGTAAATAGTAGAAACTTAATTTCACTTCTCAAATATCAGTGTGTTCATCTGCTATATGATATATTTAACTGAAATTTCTGATCCAGACAACTAATGATTTCATGAAAATTATCTGGCGGTGCCCAAACCTTTGTGTACAACTGTACATTATCAGATTAAGGTCATTACTGCATTATGACAAATCTGATGAACACACTTTGGTTTTTGGCCAAAATCCCATTTTCTCAGGTGCATGTATACTGCTAATGTGGTTTCTTTTGTTCTTTTTACATTTGTGCATGTGTAAAAGTGCTTTTTTACTTGTCAAAATCATCATGTGTAGTCACACTGACTGCTTGTCTTTTTTTGTTTCTCTTCAATAAAGCTTTATCTGGGGGCAGGGATGGACTTATAGCACAACCCCATTTCCAGTGAAGTTGGGACGTAGTGAAGAATGTAAATAAAAACGGTATACGACTTGCAAATCCTGTTCAACCTATATTCAATTGAATACATCACAAAGACAAGATATTTCATGTTCAAACTGATAAACTTTATTGTTTTTGTGCAAATATTTGCTCATTTTGAAATGCCTACAACACGTTTCAAAAAAGCTGGGACAGTGGTATGTTTACTACTGTGTTACATCACCTTTCCTTCTAACAACACTCAATAAGTGTTTGGGAACTGAGGACACTAATTATTGAAGCTTTGTAGGTGGAATTCTTTCCCATTCTTGCTTGACTTCAGTTGTTCAACAGTCCGGGGTCTCCGTTGTCATATTTTGCACTTCATAATGCACCACACATTTTCAATGGGCGACAGGTCTGGACTGCAGTCTAGTACTCGCACTCTTTTACAATGAAGCCACACTGTCATAATGTGTAGAATGTGGCTTGGCACTGTCTTACTGAAATAAGCAGGGACGTCCCTGAAAAGACGTTGCTTGGATGGCAGCATGTGTTGCTCCAAAACCTGGATGTACCTTTCAGAACTGATGGTGCCATCACAGATGTGTAAGTTGCCCATGCCATGGGCACTAATACTCCCCCATACCATCACAGATGTTGGCTTTTGAACTTTGCGCTGGTCACAATCTGGATGTTTTTTTTCCTCTTTTGTCAGGAGGGCACGACGTCCATGATTTCCAAAAACAAATTAAAATGTGGACTCAGCAGACCACAGCACACTTTTCCACTTTGCGTCGATCCATTTCAAATGAGCTCAGGCTCAGAGTAGGCAGCGGCATTTCTGGATGTTGTTGATGTATGGCTTTCGCTTTGCATGGTAGAGTTTTAACTTGCACTTGTAGATGTAGCGACAATCTGTGTTAACTGACAATGGTTTTCTGAAGTGTTCCTGATGTTGGTTTTTAATGCAGTGCCACCTGAGGGATCGAAGGTCATGGGCATTCATTGTTGGTTTTCGGCCTTGCCGCTTACGAGTAGAAAGTTCTTCTGATTATATTATGGACTGTAGATGATGGAATCTTTAAATTCCTTGCAATTGACAGCCCAGTTTCATGTTTTTTTTCGTGCTGCCCTGATGAAATGAGTCAAATTTTCGTGATGGTTTTTTTTTTTAACTCACTATTACTAACCCTACTCCTATCCCCGACCCTAACCATAACCTAATCTTACTCTTTCCCCCCACCCTAACCATAACCACCCCCTGACCCCCCTGCTTCACTTTTAATTTTGTGCAGCCATCACGGAATGAATTAGAATGAATTCGTGCTGCCATGATGAAAATGAAGCACTTTTCATCACAATATCACAAACCAATATATTAATGTATATTTCATGCTGCTGGAGCACGACTTGCCATGAGACCGGGATGCAATTAAATGTTGAGAAACATTGTTCTTAAACTGTTGAACTGTTTTTACATGCAGTTGTTCACAAAGTGGTGATCCTTGCCCCATCTTTGCTTGTGAATGGCTGAGACTTTTGGGGATGCTCATTTTATACCGAATCATCACACTCACGTGTTTCCAGGTGTTCTTTGAGCATTCATCAACTTTCCCAGTCTTGAATGAGCAAATATTTGCACAAAAGCAAAGCTTATCAGTTCGAACATTAAATATCTTGTCTTTATGGTGTATACAATTGAATATAGGTTGAAGAGGATTTAAAAATCATTGTATTCTGTTTTATTTACATTTTACACAATGTCCCAACTTCATTGGAATTTGGGTTGTAAATTATAGTGAATTAGTATACTATTTTCTGGAGTGTAATTCAGTGATATAGAGTAAAAGGGTGTGGCTTATATATGATGTTTCCTCTTCAAGATTTTTTGACAGGTGCAACTTATACTCCTGAAAAAAATACACACACACACACACACACACACACACACACACACACACACACACACACACACACACACACACACACACACACACACACACACACACACACACACACACACACATATATATACATATGAATGAAAAAGCAGAATGAATGAAAAAGTGCAGCGCAGGACACAGCATTGATACGGACAGGACAGATGCAGTGAGAATGTGGCACACGTGTAGCATGTGTATTACTCTTAACAATGTTCGAAGAACAATTTGGACATGATATGCATGCTGTAAGAAATTTGTGGGAAAATATTAGAAGCTATTGAGGATGTGGCAGAGACATAATCAGGAGAACGTATGAACTGGGCCACGTCCTCGCTGCATTTCTCAAAATGTTCAGGATGCAGTGTGGTCTTCACATCCAATAGCGATGGGACCCTTTTTCAGTCTAAGTAGTGTTTTCTTCTGAAAAATGTAATGTACTACCAAATCAAATGTGATGGTGAAATCTCCTTGAACAGCATGAGCAAGATACCACAGCTCAGCCAACTTATTGTGGAGAGACTGGCAGATGATACACTGCATTCAGTTTCTTGTTTCTTGAGCCTGTCAGGATCCCACAAAATGGGCTGAGATATTGAAAGATAATTACATGTGCAACCCTCGCCTATTTGCATATTGAACCCACATAATTTTGTGCAATTGTGTAGTCAGGTACTGTCAGGACTACATGCACTATATCACACAATGGAAAGATGCAATCTTAAATGTGCATTGTTTATAAATGGTGCATTGATTTTATGAGGGCTATGTTGTTTGCGCATGTTTTTAAACAGGTAAAGCTTTAGCAAATCAGGTCCTCAGTGTTTCTACTTTTTGAATACAGTACATCAGCCTTATTCAGTGTTTGTCACCACTGACATTTTGGGAACACCTGCGTTGTGTTGTTAAGAAATGTGTTTTACAGTTTCATTGCGAAATTTTTGTCAATGTGTCTAATTTCCAGTTCTCAGATTGGACAACAGCGAGCCTTTGAACTTGAATTATGCTGGTTCTGCCTATTACAACCCCGGACTCCAAGGAGACAACATCCAGATGACTGACTTCCCCGAAGACCACAGAAACTGAATGAACAAACACATCCGTCACCTTACTGACATTTGATCAAAAACTGGCAATGTGCAGTCAATGTGTAAATAACTCAGACAAAACTGACAGTTATGTTTTTTTGTATAGATCTTTTGTCAGCAACCAGAAATGAACAGAGTGATAAGAGAAGGTCAAGATTTCTGATATATACAGCGACAGCCAAAGTTAATACCTTTTTATGTATATTGCCAAAAGGAATCAACCATTAAAATGTTGCTTATAACTTACAAAATATGTTGTTAAGTAGAAAGAGTTATACAATTTCAGATTAAAAAAATTCATTCTGACTTGATAATTTTGTATATGTTGAGGCCTGTTCAATAAAATTTAGAAGTAGTCAATAACAATAGCATGAGATATTCCATCCATATATTATACCGAAAACAACAGTGTGCTGGTTTTGGTTCCAGGTATTTAACATGTCCCATTGGTAATGCGACTGAAGGATTCAGCAAAGGCATCAAAGACTTGAATTAGTTTTTCTGCAGGTGGTGGAAGAGAGTTTGATGCTGGTTTATTATTGAATAATAATAAACTAATGATGTTTTTCGATTTGTGAAGGGACTCCTGTATTTGTCTTTGGACTGCTGCATTGTCATGATGAGCTGTTTAAATCCTCTGACCTCCAGCAATCCAAACAGACACTTGGAAGTTTTTGTAGCTGCAGAACCCGACAGAGCTGTTCATAGAGTTTACCTGCTGCATACCGCCTGCTACATTACAGCAGCTTTGCCCTTCTATTATTATTCTCTTCCCAAGTTTACTTTGACTTTGAGAGACAACCTTCAGCAGAAAAAAAAAATCTTTCCTGTTTACCTGATCTAATATGATGGTGGAGACACAGAGGGGATGGAGGAGATTAACTCTAGCCCCTGTTCTATGCATGCATTTATATGGTAAAGTTAACATTACCTCGTGGTGAATTAGAGGAGCACTCAGAGAGCTCACATCACCTTCATGCCCCAACAACAGCGCATCATCCCTGTCTACTGAACAACTGCCATGAGATATAAATGACAAACAGGATTCATTAAGCTTATTCTTAGTTTTTAAGGAAAAAAAAATCTCAAAATGTTCCATGTGAAAAGAAAGCAAAGAAAATGAAACACAGCAGAGAGCTGATGCATAACTTGCACACTCTCCATACCACAAAATTAGTGTACAAGTAAATATACCTGCATCTGGAATGGTGTTTTGACTAAGTATGACTTCTGCATCACTTTATTATGAAGTCTTTCATACAAATCAATCAGACGTATTTTGCTGATCAGTATATGCAATAGATAGATATCATAGACTGTATATGTACTGGACACAGTGTTATATGGCTGGGGGGGCCTGGCTGCCGGTTTGTTTCTGTCTTTTGGTTTTCCTCCCAGGTGGCGTGCGTTTGGGACTGAGTGGCTGTGTTGCTGAGGCTGTCAGGACCTCACCCTGATCACCTGCGACTCGTCAGGACTCACAGCTGTGGTGCATCTGGATGGATTGGAACATGTTGGCTTTTAAGACTGGAGTGCACAGTGTGTATTTGCCAGAGACTCGACCTTGTGACCAGACGGGTGAGATCGTCGTCTTGGGAGCCATCTCATCAGCAGCGGATGCTGAGAACGTCCAGGTTTGATGCACAGTCTGTGAAAGAGGAGGGGGTGAGGTTTCACGCTCGTCAGCACACTTCCTGAGGTACGTTAGATTTTGTGACTAACAGTTATACAGTCAGTAAATGTGGTGTCCCTCACACCTTATTGTATTGAGCTGTTTGTTAGTCATGTATCAGCTTCCACTGCAGTGGAGTTTTGTGAACTGATTGTTCCATGCCTGCAGGTTGGGAAGCTGATCAGTAATCAAGCCAGGAAGTGTTTGCTGTTTGTACACCTTTAAGTGTTCTGTGTGTAGAGTGTGGACTCACATAATGGTTCCTTCTTTCACAGACTCGGTTGTTGCGGCCACCTGGGGGGTGTCGGCGGGGTCCTTGGGTCCGAAACAGCTTCTGGCTCCGGACCGTTAGCGCTGCTGGAGCGCACCACGCCAGGCCGCACCTTTGTTATTATATTATCACTGTTATGTATTAAATTCAGTTAGCCTTTGTACGTGCTCTGCTTATTTCATACTGGGTCCTTCAAACGCTGGTCGGTTCTCCGAGCTGCGTCCGACACATAACAGTAGTCTCTGGCCAAACATCACGGACCCAGCGGTAGCAGAGACGGTAACGCGCCGGGAAGGCGGCAGCAGACGTTCAGTAGTTATCCGGATCAGTTGCGGGGCTCTCCGCCCGGAAGGTGCGTGTTTGAGAACCCATTACTGGCTACTGATTTGTGCTCTCTTGCAGCCGTGTTCCTGTGTTGTGCCTTATCCGTGGGTCGTGGTGGAGTGTGACTGGCGACGGCTTCGCGTCACGCTCCGACCGGATAAGAGGTGTAAACGGGAGCTGCAAGAGTGCGTTTGTAATGGGTTCACGCGCACGGCGGAGCTCTGTTAGCACGGGTCGCTGGGTTTCCTGTGTTACAGTCGTAGCCCCGTTTCCCCGGATAAAGGTAACTACTGCGTCTGTTGTATCAGCTCCGGCGTTATTTAGTTGAGCACATTTTGGTTGTGTGTTGCACTCAGCTGCGCACATAAAAGCAGCTCGTTTGTTTTTTCTGTCGCCAAAGGGGTTTTTTTGTTTTTAGCACTCTGGCTCCCCCTTGTGGTGACTGAATCACGTTACCGTCAAGCTCTTGAGTAGGAACAGGTGTGTTCCATTTGGTTGAGCTTGACGGTATAACTCACTGATTTGTTTTGTGTTAGTTCATTTTGTGTGGGTGTTGTTTGAGTTGGTTTTTGTGTGGGATTTTTATTTTTTGTTTTCCACTATTTGTCTGGGGTTGTGACCCTGCAGCCTGTCTGAAAACGAACAAAAAAAGACACAAAAAAAAAGAAGAAAAAAAAGGGGACCCAAACAACTGTGTGTTGGTCTGTTTGTTTTTCCTTTTATTTTTTTTTTGTTTCACTTCCCCAGGGTTAGATGGAACGGTCCCCTGGGGGGTGATGGGGTGGTACTTGGGTTGTTTTTTCTCTTTTTGTTTTTTGTTATGCCCTCTCTTCTCCTCTGACTCCAGCCGGGTGTGCAGTGGTGTCGGCATTGCTGGAGGGGTGCAGTTGGGTTGTGCTGGGCGTTTCCCAGGTAGCCTCTGCACCCGGGAGGGGAGGGGGGGGTTTGGGGTATCTTTTTGTTTCCCCCCCCCCAGTTTCCGCCCTCAGGGTTTGACTGTGGTGTCCTCTGGGGGGGAAAGGGCTGTAGGCCCATCTAGCCATGGACGGCCGGGGCTGGGTCCATTGGTCATGAGGGGAGGCGTCTCCTGGGGTTGACGAGTGGTCCTCTGGGAGGCGCTGGTAGTCCCCGTGGGTGACGTTGGATCCCAGAGGGACCTCGGTCGTGGTTATTACTCCTGGAGCTGGCGGGAGGCCCTCTGGGGGGTGTTGGTCCCTACATGTCGTTTGGGGGGGAGGAGGGGGGTGTTGTAGCATTTTTGTTTGTGAGCTCAAGTTTGGGTTTTTCTTTTCTCCCCTTCCCTGGGGTTTGATGGAACGGTCCTCTGGGGGGGGGTGTTTAGTATTTTTGTTTGTAGGCTTGGGTTTGGGTTGTTTTTCCTTTCTCCCCTTCCCTGGGGTTTGATGGGACGGTCCCCTGGGGAGGGGGGGGGGGTGTTTTGGTTGTTTGTGTTTTGTTTTATGACTAATTACACATGTTTGGATAAAGGCTGACCGCACAGGTGTAAGAACTCCTGGCCACACCTGTGCTAAGAGACTGTCAGAAACAAGGGCAAAGATGCAGCCAGTTCAACCAGTCTGTTGGAGGATGAACGCAGACGCGGTTTCCAGCCATGGTCCCTGGAGGGGGGTGTTTCTCCTGGGCCAGGTGTGTGTGGTCGCCGGGAGGCTTCCCGTGAGGGTGGGGTACTGTTATATGGCTGGGGGGGCCTGGCTGCCGGTTTGTTTCTGTCTTTTGGTTTTCCTCCCAGGTGGCGTGCGTTTGGGACTGAGTGGCTGTGTTGCTGAGGCTGTCAGGACCTCACCCTGATCACCTGCGACTCGTCAGGACTCACAGCTGTGGTGCATCTGGATGGGTTGGAACATGTTGGCATTTAAGACTGGAGTGCACAGTGTGTATTTGCCAGAGACTCGACCTTGTGACCAGACGGGTGAGATCGTCGTCTTGGGAGCCATCTCATCAGCAGCGGATGCTGAGAACGTCCAGGTTTGATGCACAGTCTGTGAAAGAGGAGGGGGTGAGGTTTCACGCTCGTCAGCACACTTCCTGAGGTACGTTAGATTTTGTGACTAACAGTTATACAGTCAGTAAATGTGGTGTCCCTCACACCTTATTGTATTGAGCTGTTTGTTAGTCATGTATCAGCTTCCACTGCAGTGGAGTTTTGTGAACTGATTGTTCCATGCCTGCAGGTTGGGAAGCTGATCAGTAATCAAGCCAGGAAGTGTTTGCTGTTTGTACACCTTTAAGTGTTCTGTGTGTAGAGTGTGGACTCACATAATGGTTCCTTCTTTCACAGACTCGGTTGTTGCGGCCACCTGGGGGGTGTCGGCGGGGTCCTTGGGTCCGAAACAGCTTCTGGCTCCGGACCGTTAGCGCTGCTGGGAGCGCACCACGCCAGGCCGCACCTTTTGTTATTATATTATCACTGTTATGTATTAAATTCAGTTAGCCTTTGTACCGTGCTCTGCTTATTTCATACTGGGTCCTTCAAACGCTGGTCGGTTCTCCGAGCTGCGTCCGACACATAACACACAGCCTGCGAGATGTCACTCACTGGTTTTCTACAAAGACCCGGAACAGCTGAAATGACACCCTTTTCTGGGCAAGAGACCCATCCACACTGATTCACAATGAACTCATTAATTCAAAAAGGGGTGGAGGTTGAGTGTGATGGAAAATGCCTGAACATGCCCCCTTCTCTGAGTCCAAGCCACCAACCAACAGGCTAACCTCGGTTCAAGTGTTACCCAAATCATATTTCGGGGATTGCACAGTGGTTCTCTTAAAGTAGACCTGCACTGAAATAAATGCAGTCAGATCTTTGGACCAAAAAATGACTTATATTTACACATAAGATCCTTCTGAATGTAGTAAAGTAAATCTGCAAGCCCCGATCTGTCATTCAGTGGAGAAATCTTCGTTTAAAAATGACAAATTTACAACTAAAATTTGGCCCTCCGCAAAACTGTCAGCACATCTGGGACGTTGCCGAGACGCAAGAGAGAAGACCCTATCCCAACATGCATTGAGCGCGCCAACTGTAATTTGTGGATTTTCATCAGTTTGCATCTCTTACAAAAGCACCTTTTTATTGTCTTATACGGAAGGATCGACTTTTTTTAAAAGTTCATATTGTCTTGTGGTACGTTTGGTGAGTATACATTTCTTTTATTTTTGCTTGAAAATTATTTCTGGGGACTTTTCATATGCCCATTTGATTGAGTGGTGTCGCATTGAAAATCTACTGTCTTTAGCCTCTGTTGTTACCGTTGCGGGGTACGAATACGGGACCCGCAAAGAAACCAAGTCATTAAAAAGATACAAACCTCTCTCAGTGGCCACGGATCTCTGCAGCTGTGGTTACCGAGAAGTTTATCCTTGCGCGAGAAGTTTATCCTTGCGCAAGAAGTTTATCCTTGCGGGCTGCCGGAGCGCTCCGCATCAAAACAGCGAGCGTAGTCTCTGGACTTGTTGCCAAGTTGGCCTCACCTCCATTCAGTAGACAGTGAGGTGGTGCCAGATTTGGCTGTAGCTCTGCACACCAGACACGGGGGCAGTGTGAGTGGCCCGCTGCGGCGTTTACTGAGCCCACAGACTCGGTAAGTGCATCAGAGGCAGTGAGAGCAAGGTGTAAGGGTCGGGGAAGAACAACCCCCACTGTCGATGTCGCCGCTGATTTGAGCATGCAGAGCTGTATCTCGCATTCATTTCAGCTTACTTTTGGATGTTGAAACCAGAATGTGTATAACAGTAACATTACTAACAGATAAAATCAATTTAAATTGAGAAATAGCTAGTATTGCATTCACTCAACGCGCGGGATTGGACCGAAGGCGCTAGCGCTCTGTTTTCTCCCTCATGTCATGGCAATGTCCCGGATGTACAAACAGTTTTCGTGGAGGGACAAATTTTAGCTGCAAATTTGTCATTTTTAAACGAAGATTTCTCCGCTGAATTACAAATTTGGGCTTGCAGATTCACTTTACTGCATTCATAAGGGTCTTATAAATACATATCAGCTATTTCTTTCTGAGATCTGACCACATTTATTTCAATGCAGGTCTACTTTAATGGTTTACTTTGGTGTGGACAGAAAATGTTATTCACCCACGTATTTCCTCAGTAACCATTAAGTGGACATACCAACAGCTGCTATTTCAATTCAATTCCAATTTATTTTCATTTATATAGCGCCAAATCACAACAGAGTTGCCTCAAGGTGCTTCACACAAGTAAGGTCTAGCCTTACTAAACCCCAGAGCAGCAGTGGTAAGGAAAAACTCCCTCTAAGGAAGAAATCTCAAGCAGACCAGACTCAAAGGGGTGACCCTCTGCTTGGGGCGTGCTACAGACACAAAATACAAAACAATTCACAAAACGAATATAAAGGAAATGCTGTTGGTGCACAGGACAGGAAGGTTTCCAGCACAAATGCCACACCCATCTCTGAATGGAGCTGCACCTTAAACAGAGAGAAAAAACAGAGTCAGACATCAGAAAGACAAGAAATACAGTATAAATTGTCAGCATTAAACAACAAGAAAAACAGGAAACACGAAGGTGATCACCTACAATAAGTGTGTCTTAACTCTGGACTTGAAAGTCTCCACACAATCTGACTGTTTTATTGACACACGGAGATCATTCCACAGAACAGGGGCACGAGAAGAGAAAGCTCTATGACCCGCAGACTTCTTATTCACCTTAGGGACACAAAGTAGTCCTGCACCCTGAGAACGCAAAGCCCATGCCAGTATGTAAGGTTTAATTAGGTCAGCTAGGTAAGGAGGTGCCAGTCCATGAACAATTTTATAGACTAGTAGCAGAACCTTAAAATCTGATCTCACTTGGACAGGAAGCCAGTGAAGGGATGCTAAAATGGCTGTAATGTGATCAAACTTTCTGCTTTGTGTCAAACGTCTGGCTGCAGCATTTTGAACCAATTGGAGAGCCCTAATGCTGGACTGCATTAAACCACAAAATAAAACATTGCAAAGGTCCAATCTAGAAGAGATAAACCCATGGATCAGGGTATCAACATCAGCCACAAACAGGATGGGGTGAATTGTCGCTATATTTTGCATGTGGAAGAAAGCAGTCCTCGTAATATTTCTAATGTGGAAGGTAATGGATAATGTAGGACCAAAAATTATCCCAAGGTTCCTCACTTTGTCAGTGTGATGTATAACACACGAGCCTTGGCTAAGCGTTAAGTGCTGAAATTGATGCCAATGTCTCACTGGACCAAGAACCATCATTTCAGTCTTATCCGAGTTTAAAAGTAGGAGGTTTCTAGACATCCAGCTTCTCACTGATGCAAGGCAATCTTCTAAGGATTTTATGTGGATGAGATTACCAGCAGTTATCGGCATGTATAACTGAGTATCATCAGCGTAGCAATGAAAGGTAATCCCAAAGCGCCACAATATGTGCCCAAGGGGTGCTATATAAAGGGAGAAAAGCAGGGGGCCTAAGATGGACCCCTGTGGAACCCCAGGTTTCATGTCACTTAGGTTAGAGGTAGTGTTACTGTACAAAACACAGTGAGAACGACTGGTCAAGTATAATGTCAACCATGCAAGGGCACTCCCAGTAATCCCAAAAAGATTTTCCAACCTATCAAGTAGAATATGATGATCCATGGTATCAAATGCAGCACTGAGATCTAACAGCACAAGAACCATAGTGGTTTCCGAATCCATTACAAGCAGATCATTCATTACTTTAGTGAGAGCCGTCTCTGTGGAATGATATTTTGTAAAAGAAGACTGCAGTGGCTCAAAGAGATTATTCTCAATAAGATAGTCCACGAGCTGCCATAAAACCACTTTTTCCAGAATTTTAGAGCAAAATGATAGATTTGAAATCGGCCGATAGTTTTTCAATACACTAGGGTCAAGATTAGGTTTCTTAAGTAATGGTTTAATCACTGCAAATTTGAAACATTTAGGAACAGATCCAGAAGTTAAAGAAAGATTAATAATTTCCAGCACAGTCAGCCCAAGAGTGGGCCACAGGTCCTTAAACAGTTTTGTTGGTATAGGATCAGTTAAACAGGTTGTGCTTTTTGTTGACATTACGAGTTTCGTCAGCATGCCTAGTGAGATACTATCAAATTCTGTAAATCTAGGTAATGCCTTAGTAATGGCACCCACCTCAATAGTAGAGTGTAGTGGCTGGGTTAAGGCATGCTGGGATATGTTTAACCTAATGTCTTCTATTTTCTTCTCAAAGTAATCCAGGAAAACTTGTGTTGTAAAAGGAGAGTGACTTACAGGTGGATGTCCATGAATAAGTGTTGCCACCGTGTTGAACAAGAACTTTGAGTTATGCTTGTTTTTGTTGATCAAATCAGAGTAATAGGTCCGTTTTGTAGCCAGTAGTGCATGCTTATAGCATCATGCCACGCAAGATGGAATACTTCTAATTTTGAACTACGCCATTTCTGTTCTAGACCTCTAGCCTTATGCTTGAGGTCATGCAGGTAATCATTGAACCAAGGTGACTGTATTTTGGGTGGGGCGCGGTTTTAACAAAGGTGGCAGAATCATGTCAAGTGTAGTTTTGAGCACTGAGTTTAAACTATCCACAAGACTGTTGACTGATTATGCATTTGCCAAATGTGAAGCTAAGACATCAGATAGTCTCACTTCGAGTTCAGTCTTAGTTGAGGAGTAGATGCATTGCCGTCATGATATATAAGGTTGTTGTTCCACTAAACACAGCAGCAAAACTGTAAACTTAATAAGTGAGTGATCAGAGACCACTGATGTAAGAGGCATGATGTCAATATTTGTGACAGCAATACCACATGCGAGAACTAAATCTAGGGTATTTCCACTAATGTGCGTCGAGTCCTGAATGCATTGCCAAAATCCTAATGCATCCGCAATTTCCATTTCCATTTGCAGAGGGGATCAAAAGGCTTATTTATATGAATGTTAAAGTCACCAATGATCATAATGTTATCTGCACAAGTTGACAAGTTAGAGATGAACGCACCAAATTCATCTAAGAATTCAGAATATGGGCCAGGACGTCTATATACAGTGACAAAGTAATATGGCTGATTTTGATTCCTCTGACCTTGGAATGCGTGATATCCTGAGCAGAGCGGAGAATCAGATGCTCAAACGAATATATTTGTGACCCCAACAGCTAATAAACTAAACCTAGATTTATAAATAAGAGCAACACCCCCGCCTTGCTTCACATCACAAGGGATGTGACTAAATGTGTATGCTGGTGGGCAAGCCTCATGTAAGGGGAGGACAGATGTACAGTTATGCTCAAAAGTTTATATACCCTGGTGGAATTTTTGTTTTTTTGGCCATTTTTCAGAGAATATGAATGATAACACAAAAACTTTTTTTCACTCACGGTTAGTGGTTGGGTGAAGCCATTTATTGTCAAACAACCAGGTTTACTCTTTTTAAATCATAATGACAACACAAATGACCAAAATGACCCTGATCAAAAGTTTACATACCCCTGTTCTTAATAACATGTATTGTACCCTTTAACATCACTGACAGCTTGGCGTCTTTTGTGGTAGTTGTGGACGAGGCTCTCTGGTGGTAAAGCTGCCACTGAATATGTCTTGGACTTTATTTACATTAATTACAAAGAAATACAAACAATATGGAACTCTATGGTAAATGTGCATGGGGTAGACAGCTCTCAAAAACTGAGTGACTGTGCAAGAAGTAGAAGAGTGAGGAAAGCCACCAAGACAACCCAGAAGAAGTTATGGGCTTATGTGACTGTGATTGGAGAAACTGTGTACAGTGTGCACAGTGGACAGAAATTGGCGGCCTCAGAACGTGGCCAGTTATCAATAAAACTAAAGCCTTGCGGTCTACAAAATTGCGCCAGCCACCTGTTTAACGATATCAGGCTGCTAAACGCCTCATCATTACCCCGGGAGGAGAGGGGACCAGAGACTATTAATCGATGACTATTAATTTTGCTAAAAGCGTTAACACCATTAGCATTCACTCACTGTGAACATTGCAACAGGGACATCTTAGGTAATCCGTTATGGCGTTTCACCACAACAATTTGTTTCTTTGACCTTTAGATTTTTGTGTAGTTTAGTTAGAGGTCAATCACCTCTAGATATCTATCCAAGTAATATTCCCAACAAGTTTGATCCATCTTGGCATTTCGGTTGTTGAGATACACATAAAAACAGCATTTGTGCGAGTGTTGCTGGGATAACTCCTCAACACTTCTAATTACTGCTTTCGTATCAGACACACATGCTCTGTGGACCAAAATGTTGAAAGGGTTTGCAGGTGGGCACTCTGTGACCCTTGTAACCTAAGCAAGTCAGAATCTTTGTCACTGCGATAACGCTTCAGTGCTCTGTGGTATGACTTTCATATTACATCCACATGCTCTCTGGACCAAAATCTTAGAAGTGTTTGCATGTGAGTGCTATATGACCTTTGAGATCTTTGTGGCCCTTGTGATCTAGTTAAAAATAGATCATAGTCAGAACCTTGAAGCTGCCATAACTCATATGAATGCACTAAATTGAGACACTTTAATTACATGTACATGCTGTCTTTCTTTAATGTAGTGTGGGTGACAGAATTATGACACTTCTTCAATTAATAAAATTATATATTGTCCAATTAAGACTGCTAACTTACAGTTTCTCCAATTATTATATTATAATAATATATTATATATTTTACTGTCTGCCATTGCAATTAACAGTGATTCAATTTTATCAGCCAATAAGAAAGTAAGACAGCTTTACTGGGTTTGTATTGTTATGATCCCCTGTTTAAAAACAACGAATTAAATGTTATTACCTCTCACCCGTGTCAAAAGAAAGTGAACAAAGGGGTTTATACATTTCAGTTCAATTCAATTTATTTCATTTATAAGGTACCAAATCAAAAGTCAAGCTGCCTCAAGGCACTTCACACAAGTAAGGTCTAACCTAAGGAAAAACTCGCTCTGATGATTTGAGGAAGAAACCTCAGGCAGATCAGACTCAAAGGGGTGACCCTCTGCTCAGGCCATGCTAATAATTACAAGGTTGTACAAAGTTTTTCAAAGCTGAAGAAACAGAAAACAGTAAATCAAACAAATAATAATATAATAACAACATAATAATATAAAGACGATAAGAAGGCCACGCTGTTGTGTGGGCCGCTGAAGAGGAGGTACTGCTGGCCCACCACCACCAGAGGGCGCCCTGCCTGGAGTGCGGGCTCCAGGCACCAGAGGGCGCTGCCGCCTCACAGGAGCAGCCAAGGTGACAGCTGTCACCTATCAACCGAGACAGCTGACATCCATCAGCAGAGGGGTATATCAGCTGGACGGCATCTCCACCTCATTGCCGAGATATCGCTCTACCAAGGAGGTAACGTATCCAGCCCACAAATTGTTTTCTGACCATTGAATACTTTTGCCTTTGCACAGGAAGAGAGAAGAACAGCAGGAGACTGTATTTTGGGATAAATACTCGCATTCCTGCACTACAGTGTTGTTGTTGATTAGAGGTGGAGGTGGTGTTTCCACCCTACGTGTTGCTGGGTGCAGCTGCACCCACATCTGACTGTTTCTGTTCCTCGCCAGCAGTACCGGATCCGACGAGCGGAGGCAGTGGCCACCTGGGAGTTCGGGACTTGGCGGCTCCAGTATTCCCGGGGTTCGGTGGCGGGGAAGATCGGGTGGTTCCGGTTCGACTCGGACAGACGTCTCCTATCGTCATATTCAGGACAAAACTTGCTGATATTATATATAAGAGCATGCAATCTGTCAGCAACTGTGGTGGAAAATCATGGTCAATAATCATTAATTGTTCATAAAAAGTGTATAAAAACACGTACACACACGTCATTCGTCATTTAAAAAACATAATCATATAACTCATAAATATAACGGTATAAAACTCATAAATAGCACAGTAAAAGTCATCAAACACCATAATAAAATCGTCAATCACAATAAAAACCAAACACCGTAAAAATAACCATAGTATTTCTTTAACGTAATAACACTTGGAACATTTACCACATGATGAGGGAGGCTGTTCCACAAAGTTACAACTCTATTTGAAAAAAATATTTTCTTGAGTCATAACTGCATCTTTGCACCTCAAAAATGCGAGAGTGACATCTCAAACATGAATAAACTCTATTTTGGAAAAACAAAAGCTGGCCTGGGAAAAAATTCTATCTATTGGTCAGTCGGTCGGTTGGTCGGTCGGTCGGATAGATAGATATTTTGGGGGGGGGGGGGGGGTATTAGTCTGGAGTGTCATAATTGAGAAAGTGATGACATGATGAGTCAAGAAAAAAAAACAGTCACATGACTCGTGGTGCGATCTTGGTTCGAAAATAGTATTCGCTGTTAATCTATCTGCATGTGAATCCAGCTATTTTATTTATTTATTCACTGAAAATGCCAGGTTGTGCATTTGGATGCACAAATAGACACAACAAGGGCTTTAAGATGTACAGATTCCCTTCGGATTGGAACAGAAGAACAACTTGGAAAAATAAAGTCAGCCCCGTGGGATGGAAGTGACTTTATCGTCAAAGCTTTGAGAAGTAAATTTATTGTTCAGTCCCATGTACAGTAAAACTCACCTAAACCATCATCTTATAAATCAGATTTTCACAGTCACCAGACAAAAAAAGTCCCAATGTTTTGTATTGTTTTCCATGCAATAAACATTGTATATATGGGATGGTATATAACGGATTTTCACTCACATCGGATAAAATTTCCCATCTGTTCACAATGTATTTCCATTAAAAACCCCTGAGCAGTCTGGACGTGCACAATAATAGAGGTACAAATTAAAGTTCAGCGCTGCCACTCGCCGATTTGAGGAAAGTGGGACTGGAGTCATTTCTGTGATTAAAAACCTGACCATTTATTGTTTTCACACCATATTCAGACTCAGACCTGCAGCCTGGATGTGCACCTGTTAAATCAGACACAAAAGGCTGTGATTTTACACTTTTCTGCTTTCACTCTTTCATATTTTAATAGTTTTTGCAGTGTGCACGCTGATTACAAATGGATCAGATAAGTCTGCAACTTTACACCAAGTGGAAAAAGGAGGAAATTGTTCAGCTTACCTCTGAATTGAGGTGATGATTTTAGAAAGAAAAGCTTGTTGAGGGTCAAATTAATGCCATAATCATGCTCAGAAAGTGACTCCTTTCATGCATTTCAAAAGCATTTCAAGTTTATTGTGTTGCTGGATGCACAGCTAACAATATAAAGAGCCACTGTCATTAAATTTATACTGTTGATTTACAGGAATCATGATAGTGAAATTTTCCTCTGACTTTGGAGGTTTGAATCATGATTTCAATCATTTTGAATGATCCAATTATTCTTTTGAAGTGTGTTTTCTTTCACTTACAAAGTGAGACCCAACCACAATGTCAAATCCAGAGTGACGTAAAAATCCTGGAATTCCTGCTGCAATTAACAGACCAGACAAGTCAAGTGAAGTCTGGCAGCATACACTAGTTCTGCACGTTGCCACATCTATCATATTGTGGCACCACCCTGGGTCATTTAGGGCAACCATCTACGCAGAAATCCTTTGAAACATGGGCATCCCCTTGGCCTTGTCCAGTCTTTGGGGTCCTAAACACTGAGACACCTGTGACACTTGTTTTAAAAGATTTGAGAAATAATCCAGTTTTCCTGCAGTCTGAACAGGGACTTAGGGACTAATCCTGCAACCAAACAGTGAAAATAGAAATGCCGATGCAGAAGTCATACCTCCACCAGATTATCAAATAGTGCTCTGTTGTAAACTTCATGTTCTACTGGATACCTCACTGTAACAGTCAAAACAACAGTTTACTTGTTGATTCTATGATGGGCATGACTGTCAGGTCTCATCTATGAACGGGAAATTATAAGATTCTATCAATATCGATACCATTTTTGATTAGCGTTGTGGTCGGATTTTTTTCAAATCCTTATTAATATTCTGTATGGAATAAAATAAAGGCCTGCAGATGTTTGTGCTAGATGGATCTTATGATGTCTTGATGTTACATATGAAATTATGAGACATGAGCTTCCAACATCTAATATTCAGAAAAAAAAAAAAAAAAATGTCAGAATTGATCAAATCTGATGCATACAATACCAATGTACTGAAACAAAAAAATTGGAAATGGAACCAGTTCTTGATTCCCATCTAGCTTCATCACAAACCCTGTATCAGGTTTTGAAGAAACTGATAGAAATTGAGTGTTCTTGGTATGACTGCAGATTGTCTGAAGAAGAAGACAAGTTCCAGTGGTGACAGAGCTTCATTATAGGATCAAATCCTTTGTCATTATACAGTATGTGCAAGAAATAGTCTCAGTGATTTTACTAACCTGAGTGACGTCTGCAGTTGAAGAATCAGCATGCTGATGATAATCGTTATGTGCCTTAGTTCTGCCTAAACAGCCATTGATAATTTGGAATTGCTGACTGTGTGTGGCGGTTGGATGGTTATGTAGCAAAGCGCAGCAGGTTCGCATCTGCCCTGACTCTAATTTCAGACATCAATCAGTGCAAAAGGCATTTTGTCTGCCTGAGAGAACACAGATTTTATGTTGTGCTGTTGGATGAATTGCAGTGATTATGGCAGTAATATTGCAGGACAGATGGATAATGGGAGATTTCTACATGGTTACAACTGCTTGTTGTATAATGAGATTTGATGCTGCTTTAATAATCCAACAGAGTATACTCTTCATGTTGTCTGTTTTCATTCGCTATACCTTTTGTCTCTTTTACCTTCTTTTTAAATTAAAATAATTTCACCAAAATGTGTGCTGTTTGGATTGCGTATTATTACTGCACCTGAATTCATTATTGCTCACATAAAAAGCATCCTAAAACTCCTAAAAGTTGTGTATTGGATCTTCCATTAAGTCTCAAGAATGGAAAAAAAGGTTATCATCATTGATTTATTCCATGAAGGTTTCAGATGCAAATAAATATGTTTCAGTCACTTGTAGGTGTGTAAAATAATTTCAACAGAATATGAATTACACAGTGCTGCAGTGTCACAACCAGGGAACTGA
This sequence comes from Thalassophryne amazonica, assembly GCF_902500255.1. Lineage (NCBI taxonomy): Eukaryota > Metazoa > Chordata > Actinopteri > Batrachoidiformes > Batrachoididae > Thalassophryne > Thalassophryne amazonica. The sequence continues at coordinate 34,952,264 of NC_047104.1, read as the reverse complement.
AACAGACTCCAGATGCAATGAGGCAGGTATAAAAAAAAAGGTTTATTGAAAATGTGCAGATGATGTGATTGGGGGTGGAGACCAGTAGGCAAAGACACTGGAGGATGGGTTGCAGGTGCGGGAAGTCAGGTGAGCCAGAAGAGCTGCTGGTGGCTGTGGACTGCAAAAGGCAGCCACAAGCAAAATCAAATCAAATCAAATCAATTTTATTTATAGAGTGCCAAATCACAACAAACAGTTGCCCCAAGGCGCTTTATATTATAAGGCAAGGCCATACAATAATTATGGAAAAACCCCAACGGTCAAAACGACCCCCTGTGAGCAAACACTTCCATTGTGGTCCATTTAAAAATCAAATGACAAAATAGAAGTAATAATAAAATGAAATAACAATAATAATAATATAACAAAAATGTAAATTTATGAATACATTTTACCATAAAAAATGTACATAATTAACAGGAAAAAAGGGTTGAGTTCTTCTTCTAAAAACTGTTGAGGTCTAAGGCTATAAAAACATTCTGGACTCACACACCATTCCAACTCATTGTTGATACTTTACACAATTTATTACCACCCTTGAAAGATGTCAGCTACTGAACCTATTTTAGAAACAATTCCCAAGTTAGACCCTGTGATTGGTTGAACTAACAGGATTAATAAATGGAATAGTTTTGACTCTGTTAAATGCTTGGTCTGCAAGGTAAAGTTCAAACAATGCCGACTTCCTTTGGATTCTATGACATGTGGCATATGCTAAATCAAATCAAATCAATTTTATTTATATAGCGCCAAATCACAACAAACAGTTGCCCCAAGGCGCTTTATAATGTAAGGCAAGGCCATACAATAATTACGGAAAAACCCCAACGGTCAAAACGACCCCCTGTGAGCAAGCACTTGGCGACAGTGGGAAGGAAAAACTCCCTTTTAACAGGAAGAAACCTCCAGCAGAACCAGGCTCAGGGAGGGGCAGTCTTCTGCTGGGACTGGTTGGGGCTGAGGGAGAGAATCAGGAAAAAGACATGCTGTGGAGGGGACCACAGATCAATCACTAATGATTAAATGCAGAGTGGTGCATACAGAGCAAAAAGAGAAAGAAACATTCAGTGCATCATGGGAACCCCCCAGCAGTCTAAGTCTATAGCAGCATAACTAAGGGATGGTTCAGGGTCACCTGATCCAGCCCTAACTATAAGCTTTAGCAAAAAGGACAGTTTTAAGCCTAATCTTAAAAGTAGAGAGGGTGTCTGTCTCCCTGATCTGAAATGGAAGCTGGTTCCAGAGGAGAGGAGCCTGAAAGCTGAAGGCTCTGCCTCCCATTCTACTCTTACAAACCCTAGGAACTACAAGTAAGCCTGCAGTCTGAGAGCGAAGCGCTCTATTGGGTGATATGGTACTATGAGGTCCCTAAGATAAGATGGGACCTGATTATTCAAAACCTTATAAGTAAGAATTTTAAATTCTATTCTAGAATTAACAGAAAGCCAATGAAGAGAGGCCAATATGGGTGAGATATGCTCTCTCCTTCTAGTCCCTGTCCAGTACTCTAGCTGCAGCATTTTGAATTAACTGAAGGCTTTTCAGGGAACTTTTAGGACAACCTGATAATAATGAATTACAATAGTCCAGCCTAGAGGAAATAAATGCATGAATTAGTTTTTCAGCATCACTCTGAGACAAGACCTTTCTAATTTTAGAGATATTGCGCAAATGCAAAAAAGCAGTCCTACATATTTGTTTAATATGCACATTGAATGACATATCCTGATCAAAAATGACTCCAAGATTTCTCACAGTATTACTAGAGGTCAGGGTAATGCCATCCAGGTTTCTAAGATTTGTGGGGCCAAGTACAATAACTTCAGTTTTATCTGAGTTTAAAAGCAGGAAATTAGAGGTCATCCATGTCTTTATGTCTGTAAGACAATCCTGCAGTTTAGCTAATAATAATACTGCCTAAGGGAAACATGTATAAAGTGAATAAAATTGGTCCTAGCACAGAACCTTGTGGAACTCCATAATTAACCTTAGTCTGTGAAGAAGATTCCCCATTTACATGAACAAATTGTAATCTATTAGATAAATATGATTCAAACCACCGCAGTGCAGTGCCTTTAATACCTATGGCATGCTCTAATCTCTGTAATAAAAGTTTATGGTCAACAGTATCAAAAGCAGCACTGAGGTCTAACAGAACAAGCACAGAGATGAGTCCACTGTCAGAGGCCATAAGAAGATCATTTGTAACCTTCACTAATGCTGTTTCTGTACTATGATGAATTCTAAAACCTGACTGAAACTCTTCAAATAGACCATTCCTCTGCAGATGATCAGTTAGCTGTTTTACAACTACTCTTTCAAGAATTTTTGAGAGAAAAGGAAGGTTGGAGATTGGCCTATAATTAGCTAAGATAGCTGGGTCCATTCCTCTGCAGATGATCAGTTAGCTGTTTTACAACTACTCTTTCAAGAATTTTTGAGAGAAAAGGAAGGTTGGAGATTGGCCTATAATTAGCTAAGATAGCTGGGTCAAGTGATGGCTTTTTAAGTAATGGTTTAATTACTGCCACCTTAAAAGCCTGTGGTACATAGCCAACTAATAAAGACAGATTGATCATATTTAAGATTGAAGCATTAATTAATGGTAGGGCTTCCTTGAGCAGCCTGGTAGGAATGGGGTCTAATAGACATGTTGATGGTTTGGAGGAAGTAACTAATGAAAATAACTCAGACAGAACAATCGGAGAGAAAGAGTCTAACCAAATACCGGCATCACTGAAAGCAGCCAAAGATAATGATATGTCTTTGGGATGGTTATGAGTAATTTTTTCTCTAATAGTTAAAATTTTATTAGCAAAGAAAGTCGTGAAGTCATTACTAGTTAAAGTTAAAGGAGTACTCGGCTTAATAGAGCTCTGACTCTTTGTCAGCCTGGCTACAGTGCTGAAAAGAAACCTGGGGTTGTTCTTATTTTCTTCAATTAGTGATGAGTAGTAAGATGTCCTAGCTTTACGGAGGGCTTTTTTTTTATAGAGTAACAGACTCTTTTTCCAGGCTAAGTGAAGATCTTCTAAATTAGTGAGACGCCATTTCCTCTCCAACTTACGGGTTTTAGGTAGCTACTCTGCACTGTGTTGGTATATGGCATTAGAGAACATAAAGAAGGAATCATATCCTTAAACCTAGTTACAGCGCTTTCTGAAAGACGTCTAGTGTAATGAAACTTATTCCCCACTGCTGGGTAGTCCATCAGAGTAAATGTAAATGTTATTAAGAAATGATCAGACAGAAGGGAGTTTTCAGGGAATACTGTTAAGTCTTCAATTTCCATACCATAAGTCAGAACAAGAACTAAGATATGATTACAGTGGCGGGTGGACTCATTTACATTTTGAGCAAAGCCAATTGAGTCTAATAATAGATTAAATGCAATGTTGAGGCTGTCATTCTCAGCATCTATGTGGATGTTAAAATCGCCCACTATAATTATCTTATCTGAGCTAAGCACTAAGTCAGACAAAAGGTCTGAAAATTCACAGAGAAGCTCACAGTAACGACCAGGTGGACGATAGATAATAATAACTAAACTGGTTTTTGGGACTTCCAGTTTGGATGGACAAGACTAAGAGTCAAGCTTTCAAATGAATTAAAGCTCTGTCTGGGTTTTGGATTAATTAATACGCTGGAATGGAAGATTGCTGCTAATCCTCCGCCTCGGCCCGTGCTACGAGCGTTCTGGCAGTTAGTGTGACTCGGGGGGTGTTGACTCATTTAAACTAACATATTCATCCTGCTGTAACCAGGTTTCTGTAAGGCAGAATAAATCAATATGTTGATCAATTATTATATCATTTACTAACAGGGACTTAGAAGAGAGAGACAATGTTTAATAAACCACATTTAACTGTTTTAGTCTGTGGTGCAGTTGAAGGTGCTATATTATTTTTTCTTTTTGAATTTTATGCTTAAATAGATTTTTACTGGTTATTGGTGGTCTGGGAGCAGGCACCGTCTCTATGGGGATGGGGTAATGAGGGGATGGCAGGGGGAGAGAAGCTGCAGAGAGGTGTGTAAGACTACAAATCTGCTTCCTGGTCCCAACCCTGGATAGTCACAGTTTGGAGGATTTAAGAAAATTGGCCAGATTTCTAGAAATGAGAGCTGCTCCATCCAAAGTGGGATGGATGCCGTCTCTCCTAACAAGACCAGGTTTTCCCCAGAAGCTTTGCCAATTATCTATGAAGCCCACCTCATTTTTTGGACACCACTCAGACAGCCAGCAATTCAGGGAGAACATGCGGCTAAACATGTCACTCCCGATCCGATCGGGGAGGGGCCCAGAGAAAACTACAGAATCCGACATTGTTTTTGCAAAGTTACACACCGATTCAATGTTAATTTTAGTGACCTCCAGTTGGTGTAACCGGGTGTCATTACTGCCGACGTGAATTACAATCTTACCAAATTTATGCTTAGCCTTAGCCAGCAGTTTCAAATTTCCTTCGATGTCGCCTGCTCTGGCCCCCGGAAGACAATTGACTATGGTTGCTGGTGTCGCTAACTTCACATTTCTCAAACAGAGTCGCCAATAACCAGAGTTTGATCCTCGGCGGGTGTGTCGCCGAGTGGGGAAAAACGGTTAGAAATGTGAACGGGTTGGCGGTGTACAGGGGGCTTCTGTTTAGGGCTACACTTCCTCCTCACAGTCACCCAGTCGGCCTGCTTTCCCGGCTGCTCGGGATCTGCTGGAAGGGAACTAACGGCGGCTAAGCTACCTTGGTCTGCACCGACTACAGGGGCCTGGCTAGCTGTAGAATTTTCCACGGTGCGGAGCTGAGTCTCCAATTCGCCCAGCCTGGCCTCCAAAGCTACGAATAAGCTACACTTATTACAAGTACCATTACTGCTAAAGGAGGCTGAGGAATAACTAAACATTTCACACCCAGAGCAGAAAAGTGCGGGAGAGACAGGAGAAGCCGCCATGCTAAATCGGCTAAGAGCTAGTAGCTGCGCTAAGCTAGCGGATTCCTAAAAACACACAAAGTGAATAATGTGTAAATAATTTAGAGGTGATTCAGCAAAGGGAGTGCTTTAGTTAAGGCACGTGAAGATTACACTGTGAAACAAATCGTTATCTAGTTATCTAGATCAATCTAACTGTGCAGATTAAACAGCTAACAGATACAGCAAAACACCGCTGTGCTCCGGAACAGGAAGTGAAACAATACCGCAGTGAGAGCCAACCACCAGTAGAGGCAAGCCTCTGGCTGGCTATAGCGCAGCAAAATAGTGCAGCAGATAACAGAATATTTACACAGGAATACTTCAAATGGTGATACAAGCACCAAAGTTGACACAAATACTCCTTAAACATTACTCTTTTGAAAAAACTGAGTATCCACTTGAATATGCGGCCCAGTAATGGTCAATTTAAGAATTACACAGGTCAAAATTTAAAAATGTTCCAATCATATTGAAAGCTATACCACATTATTTGTCTGAATATAAATATTCCAAAAGGTATAGCTTTGACTGTGACTGAATGTTATGGAGTTATTGTTGTATGGCTGGGGGGGCCTGGCTGCTGGTTTGTTTGCCTTTTGTTTCCTCCCAGGTGGCATGCATTTGGGACTGAGTGGCTGTGTTGCTGAGGCTGTTAGGACTTCACCCTGATCACCTGCGACTCGTCAGGACTCACAGCTGAGGTGCATCTGGAGGGATTGGAGTATGTTGGCATTTAGACTGAAGTGCACAGTGTGCATTTGCCAGAGACTCGACCTTGTGACCAGACGGGTGAGATCGTCGTCTTGGGAGCCATCTCATCAGCAGCGGACGCTGAGAAACGTCCAGGTTTGATGCACGGTCTGTGAAAGAGGAGAGGGTGAGGTCTCACGCTCGTCAGCACACTTCCTGAGGTACGTTGGATTTTGTGACTAACAGTTATACAGTCAGTAAATGTGGTGTCCCTCACACCTTATTGTATTGAGCTGTATGTTAGTCATGTATCAGCTTCCACTGCGGTGGTGATTTGTGAACGAGATGTTCCATACCTGCAGGTTGGAAGCTGATCAGTAATCAAGCCAGGAAGTGTTTGCTGTTTGTACACCTTTAAGTGTTCTGTGTGTAGAGTGTGGACTCACATAATGGTTCCTTCTTCACAGACTCGGTTGTTGCGGCCACCTGGGGGTGTCGGCGGGGTCCTTGGGTCCGAAACAGCTTCTGGCTCCGGACCGTTAGCGCTGCTGGGAGCGCACCACGCCAGACCGCACCTTTTTGTTATATTATGATCACTGTTATGTATTAAATTCAGTTAGCCTTTGTACCGTGCTCTGCTTATTTCATACTGGGTCCTTCAAACGCTGGTCGGTTCTCCGAGCTGCGTCCGACACATAACAGTAGTCTCTGGCCAAACATCACGGACCCAGCGGGTAGCAGAGACGGTAACGCGCCGGGAAGGCGGCAGCAGACGTTCAGTGGTTATCCGGATCAGTTGCGGGGCTCTCCGCCCGGAAGGTGCGTGTTTGAGAACCCATTACTAGATACTAATTTGTGCTCTCTTGCAGCCGTGTCCTGTGTTTGTGCCTTATCCGTGGGTCGTGGTGGAGTGTGACTGGCGACAGCTTCGCGTCACACTCCGACCGGATAAGAGGCTTAAACGGGAGCTGCAAGAGTGCGTTTGTAATGGGTTCACGCGCACGGCGGAGCTCTGTTAGCACGGGTCGCTGGGCTTCCTGTGCTACAGTCGTAGCCCCGTTTCCCCGGATAAAAGGTAACTACTGCGTCTGTTGTTTCAGCTCCGGCGTTATTTAGTTGAGCACATTTTGGTTGTTGCACACAGCTGCGCACGAGGATGCAGCTCGTTTGTTTTTTGTCACCAAAGGGGGTTTTTCATTTTTTAGCACTCTGGTTCCCCCTTGTGGTGCCTGAATCACGGTACCGTCAAGCTCTTGAGTAGGAACAGGTGTGTTCCATGTGGTTGAGCTTGACGGTATAACTCACTGATTTGTTTTGTGTTGGTTCATTTTGTGTGGGTGTTTTTTTTTGAGTGGGTTTTTGTGTGGGTTTTTTGTTTTTTGTTGTCCACTGTTTGTCTGGGGGTGTGATCCTGCAGCCTTTGCTACACAAAAAAAAAAAAAAAAAAAAAAAAAAAAAAAAAAAAAAAGGAAAGACGGGGACCCAAATAACTGTGTGTTGGTCTGTTTTTTTTTTTTTCTTGTTTCTTTTGTTTCACATCCCCAGGATTAGGTGGAACGGTCCCCTGGGGGGGTGATGGGTGGTATTTGGGTTGTTTTTTTTTCTCTGTTTTTTGTTATGCCCTCTCTTCTCCTCTGACTCCAGCCGGGGGTGCCGTAGTGTCGGCATTGCTGGAGGGGTGCAGTTGGGTTGTGCTGGGCGTTTCCCAGGTGGCCTCTGCACCCGGGAGGGGAGGGGGGGGGGTTTTTTGGGGTTTTTGTTTTGTTTTCCCTCCCCCAGTTTCCGCCCTCAGGGTTTGACTATGGTGTCCTCTGGGGGGGAACGGGCGTTGGGTCCATCTAGCCGTGGGCGGCCGGGGCTGGGTCCATTGGTCGTGTGGGGAGGCGTCTCCTGGGGTTGACGAGTGGTCCTCTGGGGGGCGCTGGTAGTCCCCGTGGGTGACGGTGGATCCCAGAGGGACCTCGGCCGTGGTTATTACTCCTGGAGTTGGCGAGTGGCCCTCTGGGGGGTGTTGGTCCCGGCGTGTCGTTTGGGGGGGGGGGGGGGGGGGGGTGTTTTGGCGTTTTTGTTTGTTGGGTTGTTTTTCCTTTCTCCCCTTCCCTGGGGTTTGATGGGACGGTCCCCTGGGGAGGGGGGGGGATGTTTTGGTTGTTTTGTTTTGACTAATCACACATGTTTTGGTGAAAGGCTGACCGCACAGGTGTAGGAACTCCTGGCCACACCTGTGCTAAGACTGTTAGAACCAAGGGCAATATGCAGCCAGTTCGGGCAGTCTGTTGGAGGACGAGCGCGGACGTGGTTTCCAGCCATGGTCCCTGGAGGGGGGTGTTTCTCCTGGGCCAGGTGTGTGTGGTCGCCGGGAGGCTTCCCGTGAGGGTGGGGTACTGTTGTATGGCTGGGGGGGCCTGGCTGCTGGTTTGTTTGCCTTTTGTTTCCTCCCAGGTGGCATGCATTTGGGACTGAGTGGCTGTGTTGCTGAGGCTGTTAGGACTTCACCCTGATCACCTGCGACTCGTCAGGACTCACAGCTGAGGTGCATCTGGAGGGATTGGAGTATGTTGGCATTTAAGACTGAAGTGCACAGTGTGCATTTGCCAGAGACTCGACCTTGTGACCAGACGGGTGAGATCGTCGTCTTGGGAGCCATCTCATCAGCAGCGGACGCTGAGAAACGTCCAGGTTTGATGCACGGTCTGTGAAAGAGGAGAGGGTGAGGTCTCACGCTCGTCAGCACACTTCCTGAGGTACGTTGGATTTTGTGACTAACAGTTATACAGTCAGTAAATGTGGTGTCCCTCACACCTTATTGTATTGAGCTGTATGTTAGTCATGTATCAGCTTCCACTGCGGTGGTGATTTGTGAACGAGATGTTCCATACCTGCAGGTTGGAAGCTGATCAGTAATCAAGCCAGGAAGTGTTTGCTGTTTGTACACCTTTAAGTGTTCTGTGTGTAGAGTGTGGACTCACATAATGGTTCCTTCTTTCACAGACTCGGTTGTTGCGGCCACCTGGGGGGTGTCGGCGGGGTCCTTGGGTCCGAAACAGCTTCTGGCTCCGGACCGTTAGCGCTGCTGGGAGCGCACCACGCCAGACCGCACCTTTTTGTTATATTATGATCACTGTTATGTATTAAATTCAGTTAGCCTTTGTACCGTGCTCTGCTTATTTCATACTGGGTCCTTCAAACGCTGGTCGGTTCTCCGAGCTGCGTCCGACACATAACAGTTATAAGGTAAAAACAGCAAGAATGGTAACAAAGGTCAGCTTTAGGGCCTCTTCACACATACAACCCCTGGCAAAAATTATGGATTCACCGGCCTCGGAGGATGTTCATTCAGTTGTTTAAATTTGTAGAAAAAAAGCAGATCACAGACATGACACAAAACTAAAGTCATTTCAAATGGCAACTTTCTGGCTTTAAGAAACACTGTAAGAAATCAGGAAAAAAATTGTGGCAGTCAGTAACGGTTACTTTTTTAGACCAAGCAGAGGGAAAAAAAATATGGAATCACTCAATTCTGAGGAAAAAATTATGGAATCATGAAAAACAAAAGAACGCTCCAACACATCACTAGTATTTTGTTGCACCACCTCTGGCTTTTATAACAGCTTGCAGTCTCTGAGGCATGGACTTAATGAGTGACAAACAGTACTCTTCATCAATCTGGCTCCAACTTTCTCTGATTGCTGTTGCCAGATCAGCTTTGCAGGTTGGAGCCTTGTCATGGACCATTTTCTTCCAACTTCCACCAAAGATTTTCAATTGGATTAAGATCCGGACTATTTGCAGGCCATGACATTGACCCTATGTGTCTTTTTGCAAGGAATATTTTCACAGTTTTTGCTCTATGGCAAGATGCATTATCATCTTGAAAAATGATATCATCCCCAAACATCCTTTCAATTGATGGGATAAGAAAAGTGTCCAAAATATCAACGTAAACGTGTGCATTTATTGATGATGTAATGACAGCCATCTCTCCAGTGCCTTTACTTGACATGCAGCCCCATATCATCAGTGACTGTGGAAATTTACATGTTCTCTTCAGGCAGTCATCTTTATAAATCTCATTGGAATGGCACCAAACAAATGTTCCAGCATCATCACCTTGCCCAATGCAGATTCGAGATTCATCACTGAATATGACTTTCATCCAGTCATCCACAGTCCACGATCACTTTTCCTTAGCCCATTGTAACCTTGTTTTTTTTCTGTTTAGGTGTTAATGATGGCTTTCGTTTAGCTTTTCTGTATGTAAATCCCATTTCCTTTAGGCGGTTTCTTACAGTTCGGTCACAGACGTTGACTCCAGTTTCCTCCAATTCGTTCATTTGTTTTGTTGTGCATTTTCGATTTTGGAGACATATTGCTTTAAGTTTTCTGTCTTGACGCTTTGATGTCTTCCTTGGTCTACCAGTATGTTTGCCTTTAACAACCTTCCCATGTTGTTTGTATTTGGTCCAGAGTTTAGACACAGCTGACTGTGAACAACCAACATCTTTTGCAACATTGCGTGATGATTTACCCTCTTTTAAGAGTTTGATAATCCTCTCCTTTGTTTCAATTGACATCTCTCGTGTTGGAGCCATGATTCATGTCAGTCCACTTGGTGCAACAGCTCTCCAAGGTGTGATCACTCCTTTTTAGATGCAGACTAACGAGCAGATCTGATTTGATGCAGGTGTTAGTTTTGGGGATGAAAATTTACAGGGTATTTCCATAATTTATTCCTCAGAATTGAGTGAGTCCATATTTTTTCCCTCTGCTTGGTCTAAAAAAGTAACCGTTACTGACTGCCACAATTATTTTTCCTGATTTCTTATAGTGTTTCTTAAAGCCAGGAAGTTGCCATTTGAAATGACTTTAGCTTTGTGTCATGTCTGTGATCTGCTTTTTTTCACAAAATTAAACAACTGAATGAACATCCTCCGAGGCCGGTGATTCCATAATTATTGCCAGGGGTTGTAACACGATTTAGGTCGACTAGTACACGAAGGAGGAATTGCATCTCAATTGTGAAAAATCAGAGGTGCCTCCAAAGCCTTCTACACGTGTCGCTACAACTATTTGTGCACACCAGTGGCTGAAAGACAGATTGTGCCCTGTGAGAGCCCATCGAATTCTCTAGTGGCAGGTGTCAGACAAATTCCAGGTGAAACACATGAACATCTAACACCACTTGCTTGGCACTTAGAAAATGCATGGCCATTCGTGCTGTTAGCACAAAAACAGTCAGCAGACGATCACTTTTGAGCTGGATGTGAAATTTGTGCCCCCACAACTGTGAAGTTGCCAAGTACACATGGGCCAACTCCCGCAACACATGGTGTGCATGTGGTTCGTGCCCCTCCACAGGTGAGGTGCTTCTCATCTGATCACAGAGTGACACCTTGGTCTGTGCACTGACTGGACAGGTGGTGTGGCTGGCTGCCAAAAGCAGCAGGTGTTGACAACTCTGGTTCTGGACGTCACAGCTGCAGAACACGCCCCGTGTTTTGATAGACACGTGCGTGTGTGTGTGCTTGCTGTCGTCACGTGGAAATACATAAAAACATATATCACTTTTGTGACGGGCTGGTGAGCGCCCACAGTGCGCACATTGACAGGCTGCCCCAGGTGATATGGACCATCAGATCATCACGTGAGCTCTCTTCCACATGATGTGGTGTCTGTCCTGCGGCGCGCCATCCACAAGACACGCGTGTCGGGCTGGACATGCACGTGGGGCCGGATGGACATGCCGGGTTCAGCAGATGTGGACATGATAACAGCACACTGCTCCATTAATGTTATTTCATGACCGTACATCTGTTGACCATGGGTCATCTACAGAGTAACAGAGGGTTCATAGTTGTAGTGTCCACTTGATAATGAGGGATTCAATAAAATGCAGTGTTTTTTTTGTTAATTTCAGGCATTTTTCTGCACCTTTTAAAGAACAGTGATGGTAGTGCAGTGGTAAGTTTCTGGCTG